>NC_053431.1:44867005-45073382 GCF_007990345.1 Gossypium hirsutum | reverse complement strand
TGTTCTCCTACAAGGTCGGACCATAATCTGCTAGTTCGGTTTGCAATAAAGTTGCCTTACCGAAGGTATCAAAAATTAAGTTTCTTTCCACATTTTCACATATCTCAGATAGTTTAGTATTGAGCTAGCACACTAGGTGGGCATTAACTGTGACCATGGCCAGGTACACACAATTTTGATACATTAAAACACAACACATCGACATATATCCACCAGAGACAACTTACCTTACACCACTCCATATCATAGAGTTTTAAAAACTCAAAAGAAGTAAAAGAAACTCACCAGAACCTTCAAGATAGAATCTACAATATTGGCCCTTTTCCTTGATTACTCAGACCTTCTCTAGATTCTTGAGCTACATAAGAAATAGTCATAGTTATCAGGCCCTTTATCTATTATAAATTGATCATGCATGTACTACAACAAAGACATAAATCTCATCGACAATATCTGTAACATCCTGAATTAGGGCCTAGTCAGAATAGTGGTTTTGAGACCAAATCTAAAGTGGAAACATTTATTTATGATTATAATAAGTTTATGATATTTTATATGCTTGTGTGAAAATTTCATGGGAAATTTTACGTGAAAAAGTGCCTAATTGAACTTTAGGGACTAAATCGAATAATTTATAAAACTTGTGTTCTAAAAGCATTTTGCATGAAATTAAATTGGATTATTAATTAGAGGTCCTTAATGATTAATTTGACCAAGTTCTAAAAATTTTTGGACAAAAAGGCTTGGAACAGTAAAATTTGAAAGAATAGTAAAAGGGGTATTTTGGTCATTTTGGGGTAAAATGAACTAAAAGACAAAATTAAAATCCAAATGTGTCCATCTTCTACCTAAGGGCCAAAATTCTCAATGAAAAACACCATGGCTAGGGTTTCCAAGCTTCCAAGCTCAATAATCAAGGAAATCGATGTTCGGGCTAATCGAAAAGTACAAGGTTAAGGCTAAATTGGTAATTTTGTTGTTTTCGTATTCGAGGTAAGTTTGTGTGTTAATAATAAGGCACTATTATGTAGGAATTAAATCCTTGTTATTATGGCAGAAATTGTATGATGGACTATATTGAAAAGTTGATGGAATGAGTATATGATGTGGAAAATATGATATGAAATAAAGATACATGACTAGTAATGCATGAAATATGATTAATGTGTTTATGTGATTACTTGATGATATAACATGCTGTGCTAATGTAATGAAAGTTGTTTCAATGATTTATGAATATATGATAATTGCTATGTGAGATGAGACCGACATTCCGATTATGTCCAACGAAGATTTGTAATCAGAAATCCCATTTGAACATTAGGAATAGCTTAGGATACAAGTGAGATGTCACTAGGATAGATATGTGATATATGTTTTGGTCGGGTATTGGGTATCCTGAGTGTGTCAGATACTCTTTAGCTCTTTGAGTTGCCCCATGAGTAGCATTTATGAGCTCATTTGATATGTGATACATGCTAGGGTTTGGGTGCTGGGTATCCTAAGTTGTGTTCGGATACTCTTTAGCTCTTTGAGTAGCCCCCGTTGAGAGCGGCATGTGATTCTATGATATGAGGCACTTCGGTGCACATTCTGTCTGGTAGCCAAGGCTATATTCAAACACTTCGGTGCATTACATCCACGTATTCGATCTTTATTCCGAGTGTTCAACAGGAAAGAAGAGAAAAGTAATATGAAATTCAATGGTAAATAAGTGTACCAAAAGATTATGTGCGAACAGGCATAGTACGTATTTGAATTCATGCAAGTAATTTGGAAAATGATGGTTTTGTGGAAGGTATGTATATATGTGTTTATCTATATAAGCTTGTATGTGTTCATGTGTATATGTATATGAAGGTGTATGAACTTAGTTAACATCATTGTGACACTAAAAACAACCTTGCGCAGTAGATGTAGTTTGACTTTGAAAATCCACCAAAAATTGTGAAAGTTGAATTATAGGGTGGATAAAATGTAAAATTAAAGCTTATCGATCCTAATTTCACATAGAAGAAATAGTGTAAGTAAAAGAATTTCATATTATGAGATATTTGAATATATGTGAGACAGAGTCAGAATGATTTCAGAATCCCTTGTTCTAATTTAGGAAAATCATTAAAAAATCATAAAAAATAATTATGAGTTATATTTTATATTATTGGAATTATTAATGAGTCTATTTTTGATAGAAATAGACAAGAATATTATCCGAGTTTCGTATTATAAGATAATTAATTTTTAGTAAAGAAAAGTCAGAACTATAAGATAGAAAAATAGGGGCAACTTTAATGAATAAACTGTACTAATTGGCTAAACCAAAAATTCTGAAAAATTTATGGTAAGAATATATGTGAGTCTAGTTTCTAGGAAAATTAGCGGCTCTAAAATTGGAGTTTTGTATCTCTAGATATAAATCATTTAGCGACTGTGACTCGAGAAAATAGCCTGACTAGAATATGAATAAATAATGAGAATTTGGCAAGAACTTGTTAATAATTTGCTTATCATTTTCATACAAACTTACTAAGCGTAAAGCTTACTCCCCCTTTTCTTTTATCTTAGTGTTGTCAGGTCAGCTCGGGGTTGGAGATCGTCGAAGGCAGCATCACACTATCAAGTCACCTCTTTTGGAGAATTGATGCATATGTTAATAATTTCAAGTGAGTAGCATGTATAGGGACTAGAAAAATGATATGTGTTATTATGATTTAGTCAAATATGTTGGCTATATTGAGTTATTTTTATATGGTCATGAGATGTGGCTCATATTGATTATGGTTTGTAAGTTTAGCTAATTATGCTATGTTTAATGCTTATGATGTGATGACGAAATTATGTGGTTGCCTTGCATGATTGATAGTATGTTGTGTGTGTTGGATGTATGCTTTATGACCATTCGAGATGGTCATAATTTTGAAGTAATTGCATGATTTAGAAACAAGATGATGATGGTTAAACATGAGTGTTTGATGGATAAGTTGGTAACCTTAGTTTAATGAACCGAACTTAACTCATTTATTTATACAGTTCATTTACCATTTCCAGACAAGCTGGCTAACGCGTCACTGCCACCTAAAAAATCATATCTCGAGTTAAAAAACCGAACACGTTATTTCCTGAACTACTCATGTTCATCTACTTTTTTTCTAGAATTTTTTTTTATTTTTTAGTTTTTTTCATCGACTCTCGATCTGTTATTACGCAGAATCTCCGAAGAGACATGATTACGTTTGTTCTAATAAAAGTAGACTCAATATGGATCTGTACATATAAAGTATGACTTCTAATTATCTTTTAGAATTTATGGTGAATTATAATTCGGGACAGGGATCCAGAAATCGTTCTGGTCCTGTTTCACAAGATTTAAATATCTCATACAGTATAGCTCATATATTGTTTACTTCTTCATATAAAATAGACTCATCGATTCGATTCCTAATTTATCCTTATTTAATTCCATTTCTACTATTTTTAGTGATTTTCAATTTCACAACACTACTGCTGTCTGCTCTATTATTAGAGTAATTTAGCATGCATATCACCAAGTATGATCATGACTAGCCATACCCAAGGCTAATCATTACCAAGCATTTCTTACTACTCATAACCATATCTGAGTGTAACACCGGAAATGATTAGCCATGACAAACGGCATAATAATTAAATAGACTTTAACTGTTACTTATAACTAAGTATCATAGACCCAATTCAACTTAACATTTACGCCATTTTCGCATGGCTAAAAGTATACATACAAAGTTCAAACAAAACATAATAGCCTATACTGCGAAATGTTCTTAGACCAACTAAGAAGAAGATACAAAAAGTTGCAAGCTGGTGCGATGACTTCGACAGTGATCCGAGCACACAAAAATGGATCAAAGGAACCTAAATAAGTGACAAATAAACACACCAATGAGTATATAACTCAGTAAGTCATAAGCATTACATACCGTATAATTATAAGAGATCATAAGAGAAGCAAATAATGCAAAAAAAATCAGTTAGTCCAACTATACGAGCTACGCTATCATTTCTAGAATTCGATTCAATCTCATGCCAAGTCCTACAATCAAATCAAACACCAAAACAACCCAATTGATTTAGACCCGATCCCTCAAAGCATGGAATTTTGATGCACTAGACAAATTTGTACCTACTCAGTACATGCCTCAAGTTCGATACTTTAGTACTAGTTCTACCACTTCGTTCTTTCACGCTCATTTTATATTATTAATCGAATTTGCACACATAGTGCTCGTCACACTCGCACACATAGTGCCATAGCACACTGCACACTAGTGCATTGGATTTTATCTTATACTTCAACAGCTAAATCGGCACACATAGTGCTACTTAATTCCGCACACATAGTGCCACATGTTAACTCATTTTGATAAGGAAATTTACTTAATTTAAATAGCACATATGGTCATATTAATAAATAGGAAAATTATTCCAAGAGAACTCCTAACGAAAGGAATCCCTTTTATGATTCACTAATATTATTTATATACAAGCTAATCAACCTCACAGGAGTGCTTAAGGACTTACCTTATATTGGATGAAATGATTCCAATCGACTACTCGATTATCTTTGCTTTGCCTTTGTTCGATTCTCCCCTTTGATGTCTTGATCTAGAATAAACACATTTAGTAGTTAATTTTCTTGCTGGATACTTATGTGTATAATTTAACGATTTTCACTCCATTTCACAACTATCCTTGTTCAAATATCAAAACTAACCAATATTCGATTAATGCTTCAAGCCGAATGTATTATCATTATGTAACTAGTCTCAAGTTTTTAATTCAAGGTAACCTAGTCTCAAGTATTTTAATTCTAATGTACAACATCATGAATCAACTCAACCTTATAAGCCAATATTACTCCTTCAATCGATTATCGAGAGTTAACAAAAATATTATCACAAACATATACACCTATATGGCCGAATATACCAAATTAAATTTAACCTTACTTATGTAATTACCTATAAGTTATTATACATCAATTTCATACATTTAACCTTTTAATGCCTATTAACCATTCTTTTGATCTTAACCTAAAATGACAACTTCCATACTCAACATTTCAACCGAATTATCCCTATCACCCGAACTAAAATTCGCACCTTAACTTCATACGTTTTTTTTTGACTTTCATAATTCATTCGGCCCCATCAAAGGACCCCTTTAACATACAAGAAAAATAATCATAGAGAAAGAAATTAACATTCTAATTAGACTCAATGTAACCGAATGTATCAAGTGTTACTAACCTACTTATTCAAAAATCTTCATTCCATACTATCATCCCCCTTTTATCCCATACAACATGAAAATGACCTCCAATGTTAACACTTAGATTCACGGCATGATGCCCAAACCACCATAAAAGCTCCAACTTTCTTAACATTACTAAGAGTGCATCCAATTACTAACTTAACCTATCATAAAACTAAATCAACATTCAAAACTTACCTCTTACTAGCTAAAGAAGAATGCCGAATTTCTTTTGGCAAGTTCCCTTATTTCTTCATCTCTTCATTCGGCCAAGAAGAACCGATTTCTTCTTTGTTTTCATCACATTTCATTCTTTCTTTTTTTCTTTTATTATTTCCTTTCTTTTACATAAATAATGACCACTTCATGGAAATTTACCACATATTCTAATATATGCTCCATCATGGCCGGCCACTATGTATAAAAAAAGGAGTATTTGACACGCAAAACCATTATTTTCACTACATGCTTAATAGGTCCTTATAGATTAACCTATCACATTTCAAAAGTGTCACACATAAGTCCTATTAACTAAATTCACATGCAATCGACTAAATCGAAGCTTAAAACTTTCACACATTCATATTCACATATTCTAGGCAATAATTATCACATTCAAATACTTCGGTGACTCGGTTTAGCGGTCCGAAACCACTTCCCGACTAGGGTCAATTTAGGGCTGTCACAACTCTCCCCCACTTAAGAAATTTTTCGTCCCCGAAAATCTTACCGGTAAATAGGTTTGGGTATCGTTCTTTCATAGAGTGCTCGGTCTCCAAGTTGCTTCTTCCATCCCGTGTTTGAGCCATAACACTTTACTAAAGGAACCCTTTGTTCGTAACTCTTCACTTCACGAGCCAGATACGAATCGGTTTCTTCATAACTCATATCAGGTTGAATTCAACCTCTGATGGATTAATTATGTGCGATGGATCAGATCTATAACGTCGAAGCATCGAAACATGAAAGACGTCGTGAATCTTTCAAGTTCAGGGGGCAAAATCAATCTATACGCAACTGGACCAACTCATTCGGAGATTTCATACGGCCCAATGAATCTCGGACTCAATTTGCCCTTACGGCCAAATCTGAGTATCTTTTTCCAAGGTGAAACTTTAAGAAACACTTTGTCTCCCACCTGATACTCAATGTCTTTTTGTTTCAAATCCGCGTACGACTTCTGGCGATCTGTGGCTGCCTTCAGACTTTCACGGATTACCTTTGCTTTCTGCTTAGCATCTTTAATTAAATCAACTCCAAAATTTTACTTTCACCGAGCTCGATCCAAAACAATGGTGTACGGCATTTACGACCGTACAAAGCCTCGTAAGGTGCCATCTTAATACTTGATTGAAAACTATTATTGTAAGTGAATTCAATCAAAGGTAAATACTGTTCCCATGAACCACTAAACTCGAGGATGCAACATCTCAACATATCCTCAAGTATCTGAATTATCCCTCGGATTGACCATCGGTTTGTGGATGAAAAGCGGTGCTAAAATGCAGCTTGGTACCCAAAGCTTCTTGCAATTTCTTCCAAAATCACGAGGTGAATCTCGGATCTCTATCCGACACAATAGAAATCGGTACCTCGTGTAATCTCACAATCTGAGAAACATACAATTCAGCTAGTTTATCCAATGAAAAATCCGTTCGTACGGGGATAAAGTGAGCCGACTTAGTCAGTCTATCAACAACAACCCAAATCGCATCTTTCTTACTTGCCGATACTGGCAACCCAGATACAAAATCCATGACTCGATCCCATTTCCATTCAGGTATCATGATCGGCTGAAGTAAACCTGTAGGCACTTGATGTTCCGCTTTCACTTGTTGACATATTAAACACTTCGATACAAAATCAGAAATGTCTCGTTTCATACCATGCCACCAAAACTGACGTCTCAGATCGTTGTACATTTTCGTACTCCCCGGGTGAATTGACATTCGGCTACAATGAGCTTCGTTTCAGAATCATCGAAATGAGTTCTGAATTTCTTGGAACGCACAAATGACTTCTGAACCTCAAACAATCGTCATCATCAATTTGAAACTCTGATTCCATATTCGGAACACATTCAGCCCGTTTTGCAACCAATTCATCATCGACTTTTTGAGCTTCACAAATTTGATGAATCAATAATGGTTTGGCCTTTAATTCAGCTACTAACACATTGTCGGGTAGAACAGATAAGTGTACATTCATCACTTGTAAAGAAACAGTGATTTCCGGCTTAAGGCGTCCGCAACCACGTTAGCCTTTCCCGGGTGATAATCAATGACAAGCTCATAATCTTTCAACAACTCAAGCCAACGCCTTTGTCGCAGATTCAAGTCTCTTTGAGTCATCAAATATTTGAGACTTTTGTGATCCGAATATACATGGCACTTTTCACCAAATAAGTAATGTCGCCATATTTTCAAGGCGAACACAATGGCAGCTAGTTCGAGATCATAGGTTGGATAATTCTTCTCATGTGGCTTCAGTTGCCTCGACGCATAGGCCACAACTCGACGTTCTTGCATCAATACGCAACCCAACCCAAGTAGGGATGCATCACTATAAATGACAAACTCTTTGCCTGATTCGGGCTGCACTAGAATTGGAGCTTCAGTCAAATAAGTTTTCAGTTGATCGAAACTTTTCTGACATTTTTCCGTCCATTCGAACTTAACATCTTTTTGAAGTAGCTTCGTCAGTGGTGTGGCTATCATCGAGAAACCCTTTACAAACCGTCTGTAGTAGACGGCTAGTCCCAAAAAGCTCTGAACCTCAGTAATATTTCTCGAAGGCTTCCAGTTAAATATGGCTGAAATTTTGCTCGGATCAACTCGAATACCCGATGCAGATACACATGACCCAAGAAGCTAACCTCTCTTAACCAGAACTCACACTTACTAAACTTGGCATATAACTGCTTATCTCGTAAAATCTGCAACACTAATCTCAGGTGCTTAGCATGTTCGGTCTCACCTCTTGAATAGACCAAGATGTCATCAATAAACACAACTACAAACCGGTCCAAATACTGTCTGAAAATTCGATTCATCAAATCCATAAATACCGCAGGGGACATTAGTGAGTCCAAACGGCATTACTAAGAACTCGTAGTGACCGTACCTCATTCTGAAAGCAGTTTTGGGTATATCCGAATCTCGAATTCGCAACTGATAATAACCCGATCTCAAATCTATCTTTGAAAACACCGAGGCTCCCTTTAGTTGATCAAACAAATCATCAATACGCGGTAACGGATATTTATTCTTTATTGTCACCTTATTCAGCTGACGATAGTCGATGCACAACCTCATGGTACCGTCCTTCTTTTTCACAAACAATACTGGTGCACCCCAAGGTGAGAAACTTGGTCGAGCGAAACCTCTATCCGTCAACTCTTGCAACTGAGCTTTCAACTCTTTTAACTCGGTTGGTGCCATACGATACGGAGCTATCGAAATCGGGGTAGTCCCAGGTACAAGCTCAATACCAAACTCTACCTCCCGAACAGGTGGTAAACCCGGTAATTCTTCGGGAAAAACATCCGGATATTCACAAACCACCGGTACCGATTCAAGTTTCTTTTTTGGCTCTTTGTTATCAAGCACGTATGCAAGATACGCTTCACACCCCTTTCTCACATATTTTTAAGCTAACATCGAGGATATTATTGTTGGCAATCCATTCAAGACAGTAGACTCAACTCGGATTATTTCATTATTTGCACACCTCAAATCAATAGTCTTGCTTTTACAATTCACAACCGCATCATGCACGGTCAACCAATCCAAACCGAGAATAGCATCAAATTCATCAAACGGTAAAAGCATCAAGTCGGCCGGAAAACAGGAATCTCGGATCATCAGGGGACATTTCTTACACACTTTGTCAACAAGTACATATCGACCCAAGGGGTTTGACACTCGAATTACGAACTCAGTAGACTCAACAGGTAGAGTCTTACTGGATGCTAAAGTCTAACATACATATGAATGAGTAGAGCCTGGGTCAATCAATGCAATCACATTAATATCAAAGAGAGTGAAAGTACCAGTGATAACATCAGGGGAGGACGCCTCCTCTCGTGCGCGGATGGCATATGCTCTAGCGGGAGCACGAGTCTCAGATCGACCAGCCGTATTAGAAGTCCCTCTCTGGCCACCACCCCTACCTCCTGAAATTCTCGGCGGTCTACCTCTAATCGTTGTTCCACTATGTCTTGCACCTTGCATCTTATTTTTCTCATCAAGTTCCGTGCAATCTCTAATGAAGTGATCCTTCGAACTGCATCTGTAACAGGCCCTGTTAGTAGACTTACCCCAACATTCACCTACGTGTCGTCTTCCACATTGTGGACATTCAGGTTTTTCTTGACGATTGTTACCCACACTAGCAACCGAAGTAGCTCAAGAGTTCGTTGATGGTCGCTCTCTAATAGAAATTCCTACAGTCGTCTTCGATTTATTAGTATCTTCCCTGAACTTCTTTACGGCCGAGAACAAATTTTTTCCCGCTAATCAGAATGAAGTTTTTCCCGCCAATCTTTTACGGAAGTCTCTAGTTTCAAATTCAGCCTTATTTTTCTCCTTTCCAAGTTCTTCTGCCTTACAAGCTTGTTCAACTAGTGTTACAAATTCTTTTATCTCCAAAATACCCACTAGTAGCTTTAAATCTTCATTCAATCCTTCTTCAAATCTTTTACACATAGCAATTTCATCAGCTACACACTCCCGAGCGTATCGACTAAGTCTTACAAATTCGCGTTCGTATTCAGATACTGTCATACGGCCTTGCTTATGTTCCAAAACCTCTTTACGTTTTTGATCGATAAACCGTTGACTAATATACTTTTTTCGAAATTCCGTCTGGAAGAAATCCCAAGTAACTCGTTCCTTCGGGACTATAGTAATCAAGGTTCTCCACCAATAGTAGGCTGAGTCTCGTAACAAAGATATGGCACACTTTAAACACTCATCAGGTGTGCAAGACAGCTCATCAAAAACTGGGATGGTGTTATCAAGCCCAAACTTGGCCCTTTCAGCATCATCAGTAGCTATGGCTCGGAATTCCTCGGCCCCGCGCTTCCTAATCAAGTCCACAGGAGGTTTACTCTGCCTTACAGGATCAGTATCTGGTGGTATTATAGGCACCTGAGGCGAATTATTTAAATTCGGGAATGGTTGAGCAGTCGAGTTAGTTCGGGCATATTGTGCGACCCACTCATTCATCATGGTAAAGAAGGCTTGTTTTGCCCTATCATCTTGATTATTCGCGGATGATTGAGGTTCAACAGGCGGTGTCCCTTGCGCAGGAGCAGCCGCTACACTTTCAATGTCATCCGCTAAGGTTCTCTCTAGATTGGGTTCCATTTACTAATCAAAACAAAAAATTTCGACCGTCAAAAGTCATCACACTATCAAATACTAACATTAAGGCATGTATAGCTAGACTCATACGCACTATGGTAGTCCTAGAACCGACTAAACCATAGCTCTGATACCAATTTAATTGTAACACCCCGTACCCGAGACCGTTTCCGGAGTCGGACACGAAGTGTGAATGAACTTAACTCATTTATTTATAGAGTTCATTTTACCATTTCCAGACAAGCTGGCTAACTGCGTCACTGCCACCTTAAAAATCATATCTCGAGTTAAAAACTCGAAAACCAGTTTCGTAAATTTTTCCTGAAACTAGACTCATGTGTCCATCTACAAATTTTTTCTAGAATTTTTCGTCGAGCCAATTAGTACAGTTTATTAGTTAAAGTCTCCCCTGTTTCAGGGTTCGACTACTCTGACCTCTGTGTATTACGAACCAGATATCTCTCTGTACAGAGATTCAATGACTATGCCGTTTGTCCCTAATAAAAGTAGACTCAATATGGAATCTGTACATATAAATTATGACTTCTAATTATCTTTGTAGAATTTATGGTGAATTTATAAATTCGGGACAGGGGATCCAGAAATCGTTCTGGTCCTATTTCACAAGATTTTAAATATCTCATACAGTATAGCTCATATACTTGTTTTACTTCTTCCATGTAAAAATAAACTCATTGAGCTTCGATTCCATAATTTATTCATTATTTAATTCCATTTCTACTATTTTTAGTGATTTTTCAATTTCACAACACTACTGCTGTCTGCCTCTATTATTAGAGTAAAAATTTTTTTTTTCTATTAGAGTAATTTAGCATGCATATCACCAAGTATGATCATGACTAGTCATACCCAAGGCTAATCATTACCAAGCATTTCCTTACTACTCAATAACCATATCATGAGTGTAACACCGGAAATGATTAGCCATGACAAACGGCATAATAATTAAATAGACTTTAACTGTTACTTATAACTAAGTATCATAAGACCCAATTCAACTTAACATTTACGCCATTTTCGCATGGCTAAAAGTATACATACCAAAGTTCAAACAAAACATAATAGCCTATACATGCCGAAATGTTCTCTTAGACCAACTAAGAAGAAGATACCAAAAAGTTGCAAGCTGGTGCGATGACTTCGACGGTGATCCCGAGCACACAAAAATGGATCAAACGAATCTAAATAAGTGACAAATAAACACACCAATGAGTATATAACTCAGTAAGTCATAAGCATTACATACCGTATAATTATAAGAGATCATAAGAGAAGCAAATAATGCAAAAAAAATCAGTTAGTCCAACTATACCGAGCTACGCTATCATTTCTTAGAATTTCGATTCAATCTCATGCCAAGTCCTACAATCAAATCAAACACCAAAACAACCCAATTGATTTAGACCCGATCCCTCAAAGCATGGAATTTTGATGCACTAGACAAATTTGTACCTACTCAGTACATGCCTCAAGTTCGATACTTTAGTTACTAGTTCTACCACTTCGTTCTTTCACGCTCATTTTATATTTTTAATCGAATTTGCACACATAGTGCTCGTCACACTCACACACATAGCGCCATAGCACACCGCACACTCAGTGCATTGGATTTTCTCTTATACTTCAACACCCAAATCGGCACACATAGTGCTACTTAATTCCGCACACATAGTGCCACATGTTAACTCATTTTGATAAGGAAATTTACTTAATTTAAATAGCACATATGGTCATATTAATAAATAGGAAAATTATTCCAAGAGAACTCCTAACGAAAGGAATCCCTTTTATGATTCACTAATATTATTTATATACAAGCTAATCAACCTCACAGGAGTGCTTAAGGACTTACCTTATATTGGATGAAATGATTCCCAATCGACTACTCGATTATCTTTGCTTTGCCTTTGTTTGATTCTCCCCCTTTGATGTCTTGATCTAGAATAAACACATTTAGTAGTTTAATTTTCTTGCTGGATACTTATGTGTATAATTTAACGGTTTTCACTCCATTTCACAACTATCCTTGTTCAAAATATCAAAACCTTAACCAATATTCGATTAATGCTTCAAGGACGAATGTATTATCACTATTAAGGTAACCTAGTCTCAAGTATTTTTAATTCTAAGGTAACCTAGTCTCAAGTATTTTCAATTCTAATGTACAACATCATGAATCAACTCAACCTTATAAGCCAATATTACTCCTTCAATCGATTATCGAGAGTTAACAAAAAATATTATCACAAACATATACACCTATATGGCCGAATATACCAAATTAAATTTAACCTTACTTATGTAATTACCTAAAGTTATTATACATCAAATTTCATACATTTAACCTTTTAATGCCTATTAACCATTCTTTTGATCTTAACCTAAAATGACAACTCCCATACTCAACATTTCAACCGAATTATCCCTATCACCCGAACTAAAATTCGCACCTTAACTTCATACATTTTTTTTTTGACTTTCATAATTCATTCGGCCCTATCAAAGGACCCCTTTAACATACAAGGAAAATAATCATAGAGAAAGAAATTAACATTCTAATTAGACTCAATGTAACCGAATGTACCAAGTGCTTCTAACCTACTTATTCAAAAATCTTCATTCCATACTATCATCCCCCTTTTATCCCATACAACATGAAAATGACCTCCAATGTTAACACTTAGATTCACGGCATGATGCCCAAACCACCATAAAAGCTCCAACTTTCTTAACATTACTAAGAGTGCATCCAATTACTAACTTAACCTATCATAAAACTAAATCAACAATTCAAAACTTACCTCTTACTAGCTAAAGAAGAATGCCGAATTTCTTTTGGCAAGTTCCCCTTAGTTCTTCATCTCTTCATTCGGCCAAGAAGAACCGATTTCTTCTTTTGTTTTCATCATATTTTCATTCTTTTCTTTTTTTTCTTTTATTATTTCCTTTCTTTTACATAAAATAATGACCACTTCATGGAAATTTACCACATATTCTAATATATGCTCCATCATGGTCGGCCACTATGTATAAAAAAAAGGAGTATTTGACATGCAAAACCATTATTTTCACTACATGCTTTAATAGGTCCTTATAGATTAACCTATCACATTTCAAAAGTGTCACACATAAGTCCTATTAACTAAATTCACATGCAATCGACTAAATCGAAGCTTAAAACTTTCACACATTCATATTCACATATTCTAGACAATAATTATCACATTCAAATACTTCGGTGACTCGGTTTAGCGGTCCCGAAACCACTTCCTGACTAGGGTCAATTTAGGGCTGTCACACAACATATTTGAGGAATTGGTAAGTTTATGGCGTGAGTTTGAGTGAAGTAAATTGAGATTATGAAACATAAGTTTTGGTATGACTTTGAATTATGATTTGGCATGAATTTGGTTGTTTGTGATATAGCATGAATGTTATATGTTTTGGTGTATGAATTGGATGGAAATTGATATGAAATGTGCTTGGTTTTATACTTGTAAGGATGACCCAAATTGGGTGGCAATTTGGCTTTGCAAATAGCCTATTTTTGTCCACACAAGTAGAGACACGGGCGTGTGTCTCAGCCATGTGTGACACACATTTATGTTACACAACGTGTATCCCCTGGGGTACCGTACGATTTTAAGTCAGTATACCCTACAGTTTTGACATGATCTAGACACACGGGCATGTCTATTGGCTGTGTGTGGCACACAGGCTGGCACATGGGCGTGTGGTTGGCTGTGTGACCCAAGTCAGTAGCCTCCCTAATTTTCACATGGCCTGGCACACTAGCATGTCTTGTGGCCGTATGGGACAAGTCAATATGTATGCCTTGTTTTGCCATGGCTTAAACACATGGGCTTGTCTAATGCCGTGTGAGGCACATGGCCTGCTTGCACGGGTGTGTAAACTTTATAACTTTGAAAAATGTTTAAGTTTCGAAAAATTTTGTGTAACGCCCCAAAATTTGGGCCAAGAAAGAATTGGGCCTTAAGTCTGGGATTCGGTGTAACGCCCCCACACCAGAGACCATCACCGGAGTCGAGCTTGAGGGGTTACCGAACATAATTTATTAATTTAAGAACTTCAAATCATTTGTTTCTACATTCACAGCTTTCTAGCTACTCGCGTCACAGTTACAAGAAAAATCATATCTCAAGTTATGAAACTCGAAATCAAGATCCGTAAATTTTCCCTAAATATAGACTCATATATCTATTTACTAATTTTTTTCTATAATTTTTGGTTGGGCCAATTAGTACAGTTTATTAGTTAAAATCTCCCCTGTTTCAGGCTTCGACTGCTCTGACATATGTATATTATGAATCAGATATCTCTCTATACAGAATTTCAATCACTATAAGGTTTGTTTTTATTAAAACTAGACTAAACAAGGAATATTTACATATAAATAAAAATTTCTAATTATTTTTTTAAAATTTATTATGAATTTTTAAAGTCAGAATAGGGGATCCAGAAATCACTCTGGCCCTGTTTCGCAAAAGTTTAAATATCTCATAAAATATAATTTATATTCTTGTTTTGTTCAATCCATATGAAAATAGACTCATTAAGCTTAAATTTCATAACTTACTCATCATTTAGTTATATTTATACAATTTTTAGTGATTTTTAAAATTCATGTCATTGCTGCAGCAATATTCTGTTTTAAGGCAAGGTTCGTCTTTCCATGAATTTTTATGAACTAGATAACCTGTTAAACTTCCATGATATCAAACATGATCTAAATTAGCCATCACCATGACTTATCAATATCAAACATTTTCTCAACCAAACATGGCCATATCATAAAATTATTTACACAAAATAGGTATATTGCTATACATGCCATACTTAAGTAGTTGTACAAGCCATTTACCAAGATAAAAGTCCTTTGGATAGTGTGATCGAACTTTTGACCTGTCCCGATTCCTGAGCCGTCTTGTTCAAAACTACAGTGAATGAAAAGGAAGGAGTAAGCATAAATGCTTAGTAAGTTCATATGTAAATAACAAGTAACATAACAATACAAATATACCAAACAACTTTAGCATGGTACTACCAAAAAATATATCACATCTTTAAACATCATTCATCATCTTACCACTTTATCGTTGTTGTATCTATTTTCAACCCGAGGGTTAAGAACATACATGTCCAAAGTGTCCATTTCACAACACTTACCCAAAACGTCACTTATATCTTAAGTGCTCTTCCATTAAACTAGAAATTTCACCCGTTGAACACATCGGAATATAACTCGGATACATGGATAATTTGCACATAAGTGCCACATATGTAATCAAGAAATCATGTAACCCGCCCCTAAGTGAACTCGGACTCAACTCAACGAGCTCGGGCGTTTGCATCCACAAATGAACTCGGACTCAACTCAACGAGTTCGGATGCCTAGTTACATCTCACGAACTCGGACTCAACTCAACGAGTTCGGACATTTGCATCCATAAGTAAACTCGGACTCAACTCAACGAGTTCGGATGCTCAACCATCCTAGTGACATGTCACTTGTATCCTAATCTATTCCTAAGGTTCAAACGGGCTTTTTCCCTTGATCTCACATTTGCCGTCTTCCATGGAATATCGGAACCGATACTCGATAGCAATTCATATTTATCAAGTAGTAAACATAATTTGCATATTACTCAACATTAACCACAAAGCATAATATTTCACGATTAAAAATCAGCATATCATATAATTAACATTAATAACTTAAAAATAACATTTATGCTACATTATTTACACATGAACTTACCTTGGTACCAAAATATAAAGATTTTGCAATTTAGTCCACAATCTTTTCTTTTCCTCGATCATGACTTGAATCTCGTTTTTCTTGATCTATAATACCAAATTAATATTATTTAATACATACATTTATCAAAACAGCATTTAATACGAACTTTAAAAAAATTACACTTTTTCCCCTAAACTTTTGCATAATTACACTTTTGCCCCTAGGCTCGGGAATTAAACTTTATTCCTTATTCTTATGCTTTATAACATGCTGATAACTTTTCCCTTCTATGGCAACATCAAATTCTCTCTCTAACATATACTTGTGACTATTAGGTATTTTTGCCGATTAAGCCCTTTTACTCGTTTTCACTCAAAACCGAGTAGCACAAGTTGTCTAACATAATTTAAAACCTCTTATTATATCATAAAACATCAAAATACACAAATTTCACCTATGGGTATTTTTCCAAATATAAACCCTAGGTTGAATTATTGCTAACATAAGCTTAATCGAGCTATCGGGATTCCAAAAACGTAAAGAACATTAAAACGGGGCTTGGAATCAGTTACTATGGAGCTTGGAAGCTTGAAACAAACCCTAGCTATGGAGAACCCTTGAAATTTCGGCCTAATGAAGAAGATGGACAAAAATTGGCTTTTAATTTTGTTTTTAATTCATTTTAATAACTAAATGACCAAAATACCTTTACTACTAAACTTTCCAAAAATTCCTTCCATGTCCTAATTTTGTCCATGAACTTAAAATTGGTCAAATTGCTATTTAAGACCTCCTCATTAATATTCCAAAACAATTTCATACTAAAAACTTCTAGAATGCAAGTTTTGCAACTTATTCGATTTAGTCCCTACTTTCAATTTAAGCACTTTAGGCATAGAATTTCATCACGAAATTTTCACACAATCATGCAATCATATCATAATCATCAAAATCATTGTAAAATAATTATTTCTATCTCAGATTTGTGGTCACGAAACCACTATTCCGATTAAGCCCTAATTCAGGATATTACAACTCTCCCCCCCTTTTAAGGATTTTCGTCCTCGAAAATCTTACCGGTAAACAGGTGTGGGTATTGGTTTCTCATAGTTTCTTCAGGTTCCTATGTAGTCTCTTCTACCCCATGCTTTTTCCACAACACTTTTACAAGTGCAACACTTTTATTTTTTAGTTGTTTGACTTCTCGAGCTAAAATCTTAATCGGTTCTTCTTCATAAGTCATATCCGGTCGCAGTTTAATTTCTGTCGGTGAAATTATATGTGAAGGATCCGAACGATACCGGCGTAACATAGATACGTGAAACACATCATGAATCTTCTCTAATTCGGGTGGTAACGCTAGCCGATATGCTACCGGTCCAACTTTTTCAATTATTTCATACGGTCCAATAAAACGCGGACTTAACTTGCCCTTTCGTCCAAATCTAAGGACTTTCTTCCATGGAGACACTTTCAAAAATACCTTATCACCAACTTGAAACTCCATTTCCTTTCGTTTCAAATCCGCATAAGATTTCTGTCTATCTGAAGCAGCTTTCAAACAATCTCGAATCACTTTCACCTTTTCTTCGGTTTCTTTTATTAAATCAACTCCATAAATCTAATTTTCCTTGAGTTCAGTCCAATACAATGGCGTCTGACATTTACGACCATATAATGCTTCATAAGGTGCCATCTTCAAACTTGTCTGATAACTATTATTATAAGCAAATTCTACCAACGGTAAGTACCTTTCCCAACTATCTTGAAATTCCAAAACGCAACATCTGAGCATGTCTTCAAGAATCTGAATTACTCTCTCTGATTGTCCATCAGTTTCTGGATGAAAGGCAGTGCTGAAATTTAACTTTGTACCTAATGCCTCTTGCAACTTTTGCCAAAACCGTGAGGTAAACCTCGGATCTCTATCCGAAATGATTGACAAAGGTATCCCATGAAGTCTAACAATCTCTCGGATATACAATTCAACCAACTTATTAAGAGAATAATCTGTACGTACCAGAATAAAATGAGCCGATTTAGTCAGTTTGTCAACTATGGCCCAGATGGCATTTTTCTTCCCTGGAGTTAACGGCAACCCTGATATAAAATCCATAGTAATCCTATCCCATTTCCATTCAGGAACCATAATAGGCTGGAGTAATCCCGAAAGTACTTGGTGTTCAGCTTTCACTTGTTGGCAAACTAAGCACTTTGATACAAACTTGGAAATATCTCTTTTCATTCCACTCCACCAGTACATTTTCTTTAAGTCATTATACATCTTCGTACTGCCCGGATGAACCGCCAAACAACTATTATGTGCTTCATGCAAAATCTTTTGAATCAACTCATCATTTTTCGGTACACAAATCTGATTTTTAAACATCAAACAACCATCAGAACCAATTCTGAAATCTGATCCCGTATCAGATTCACACTGTTTTCTTTTGGCTAGCAAATCTTGATCATTTTTTGAGCTTCAGAAATCTCTTGTAAAAACATCGGTCTTGCTCTTAACTCTGCTAGAATCGAACCGTCATCTGAAATTTTAACTGAGCGTTCATAACTCTCAAAGAAAACAACAACTTTCTGCTTAAAGCATCGGCAACCACATTCGCTTTTCGCGGATGATAATCAATAACAAGCTCGTAATCTTTCAATAACTCTAACCATCTTCGCTGTCTCAAATTCAAGTCTTTTTGTGACATCAAGTATTTAAGACTTTTGTGATCGGTATATACTCGGCACTTTTCACCATACAAATAATGTCGTCAAATCTTCAAAGAAAATACCACCACAGCCAATTCCAAATCGTGAGTAGGATAATTCTTCTCATGAGGTTTTAACTGTCTCGAAGCATAAGCCACCACTTTTCCTTCTTGCATGAGTACACGCCCCAAACCATTTAGAGAAGTATCACTATACACCACAAATTCTTTACCTGATTCGGGTTGTATCAACACTGGTCCTTCAGTTAATAACTTTTTCAATTCTTCGAAACTCTGTTGACATTCTTCCGTCCATTCAAATTTAACATCCTTTCGGAGTAGTCTAGTCATAGGAGCTGCAATTATAGAAAATTCATTTACGAACCGCCGATAATACCCAGCTAGCCCCAAGAAACTTCTAACTTCAGTTACGTTTTTCAGTGGTTTCCAATCAACAATGGCTGAAATTTTACTAGGATCAACCCGTATACCATCACCTGAAACAATATGACCCAAAAATCCAACTTCCCGGAGCCAAAATTAACTTTTACTAAACTTAGCATACAGCTGCTTATCTCTCAAAGTTTGCAAAACTATCCTCAAATGCTCAGCATGCTCTATCTTATCTTTTGAATAAATTAAAATATCATCTATAAACACCACAACAAATCTGTCCAAGTATGGCCGAAATATGCGATTCATTAAATCCATAAACACAGCAGGAGCATTTGTCAACCCGAATGGCATAACTAAAAATTCATAATGACCGTACCTTGTTCTAAAAGCAGTTTTAGGCACATCTGACTCTTTTACTCGCAGTTGATAATACCCAGATCTCAAGTCAATCTTTGAAAACCATGTCGCTCCTTTTAGCTGATCAAACAAATCATCAATTCTCGGCAATGGATACTTGTTTTTGATTGTCACCTTGTTTAACTACCGATAATCAACACATAATCTCATAGAACCATCCTTCTTTTTCACAAATAACACGGGAGCACCCCAAGGTGAAAAACTCGGTCTCACAAAGCCTTTATCAGTCAAATCTTGCAACTGCGACTTTAATTCTTTCAACTCTGTTGGTGTCATTCTATATGGAGCAATCGAGATCGGAGCTGTTCTCGGTATCAAATCTATACCAAATTCTACTTCCTTGACTGGAGGCAAACCCGACAATTCTTCTGGAAATACGTCCGCAAATTCACACACAACCGGCACTGATTCAACTTTCTTTTCAACTTCTTTTGTATTAATTACATACGCCAAATAAGCTTCATAACCCTTTCTCAAATATCTCTGAGCCGACATCGAAGAAATCATACTAGATAATGCCTCTGATTTGTCTCACTCAACCCGCAGAATTTCACCACTTTCACACTTTAATTCTATAATCTTTTCTTTGCAATTTATTATAGCATCATGCAATGTCAACCAATCCATACCCAAAATAACATCAAATTCATCAAACGGTAACAACATCAAGTCGGCCGGAAAGTAATGACCCCGAATCATTAAAGGGCATTTCTTGCTTACTTTATCAACTATCACGCATTTGCCTAACGGGTTCGACACTCTAATCATAAATTCTGTGTTCTCAATAGGTATATTTATACTAGACACCAGTTTAATGCATACGTATGAATGAGTAGAACCAGGATCAATCAAAGCAATAACATTAGTATCATAAAGAGAAAATGTACCGGTAATCATATCGGGTAAGGAAGCATCTTCACGCGCTTTAATAGCATAGATTCTAGTCAGAGCTCTTCCTTCAGATCTAACTGTTGCATCTCTGGCTACATTCCTACTGCTTGTTTCACTTCCAGCTTTTCTCGGATACCTTCCCCTCGAGTTTGCACCACTAGCTTTTACACTCTGAAATTTTTCTTTCTCAGCTCTCTTTGGGCAGTCTCTAATAAAATGATCCGGAGAACCACATCAAAAACATTCATTTGCTCTGCACGGACCAAAATGATTTCTACCACACCGCTGGCACTCGGGTTTAACAAATCTCGTATTTCCCACACTAGCTGCAGAAGTAGTCTGAGATTTAGGACCCACATTTCGCTTCTTAAAATTTCCATATGATTGCCCAGCTGAAACTTGGGAACGAGGATTCATATTTCTTGACTTTCCGGTTTGCTGTGAGGGTGCATTACTCATTGGCCTTTTCTTCCAATTTCGTGTCTCAGCCTCTACCTTCCTCTTCTCTTTAAGTAGTTCTTCAGCCTTACAAGCTCGATCAACTAGGACTACCATTTCTTTCAGTTCAAGGATCCCGACAAATACCTTAATGTCTTCGTTAAGCCCGTCTTCAAATTGTCGGCACATCTTGGCTTCTGTAGGAACATATTCCCTGGCATACTTACTTAATCGAACAAACTCTCTTTCATATTCTGAGACTGTCATATTACCTTGCTTCAGCTCAAGAAACTCTTTACATTTCTGATCAATAAATCTTTCACTAATATATTTCTTCCGAAACTCTTCTTGAAAGAATTCCCAGGTTACCCTCTCTTTCGGTACCACCGAAATCAAAGTCTTCCACCAATTATAGGCTGAATCTTTCAACAAAGATGTAGCACATTTCAAACATTCTTCAGGTGTACAAGATAATTCATCAAATACCCGGATAAAATTTCAAGCCAGAACTCTGCTTTCTCTGCATCATCATCAATATTTGCTCTAAATTCTTCAGCCCTTGTTTACGAATTCTATCAACGGGGGTTCTGTGAAATTTTATCATATCCACTCCTTGAGGCATTGGAGGCATAGGTTGAGGAATTGGGGGAGGTGGGGGAGGTCGTACATTTGGGTTTGTACGAACGAACTCAGTGTACCATGCACTCATCATTTGGAGAAAGGTTTCCCGATCCCTTTCTCCTCCTCCCTGACCAACAGTAGGAGGTGGGTTTTTAGTCGGCGCTGCCCCTTCAGCCGGAGCTGGCACATTACTCTCTACTTCATCTGCCACAGCTGGATCGGGATCCATTTACTATATAAAAATTCATTTAAAAAGGTCAGAAGTCGTCACACTATCACAATTCATACATATGGCATGTATAGCAAAATCCGTACATACAACACGTAGTCCGAGAACCGACTAAACCTACTCTGATACCACCAAATGTAACGCCCCCATGCCCGAGACCATCACCGGAGTCGAGCTTGAGGGGTTACCGAACATAATTTATTAATTTACAAGAAAAATCATTTGTTTCTACATTCACAGCTTTCTAGCTACTCGCGTCACAGTTACAAGAAAAATCATATCTTGAGTTATGAAACTCGAAATCAAGATCCGTAAATTTTCCCTAAATCTAGACTCATATATATATTTACTAATTGTTTTCTAGAATTTTTGGTTGGGCCAATTAGTACAGTTTATTAGTTAAAGTCTCCCCTGTTTCAGGGTTTGTCTGCTCTGACATATGTGTATTACGAATCAGATATCTCTCTATACAGAATTTCAATGACTATAAGGTTTGTTTTTATTAAAAGTAGACTCAATAAGGAATCTTTAAATATAAATAAAAATTTCTAATTATTTTTTTAAAATTTATTATGAATTTTTAAAGTCAGAACAGGGGATCCAGAAATCACTCTAGCCCTGTTTCGCAAAAGTTTAAATATCTCATAAAATATAATTTATATTCCTGTTTTGTTCGATCCATATGAAAATAGACTCATTAAGCTTAAATTTCATAACTTACTCATCATTTAGTTATATTTATACTATTTTTAGTGATTTTCAAAATTCATGTCATTGCTGCAGTAATATTCTATTTTAAGGCAAGTTTCATCTTTCCATGAATTTTTATGAACTAGATAACCTGTTAAACTTCCATGATATCAAACATGATCTAAATTAGCCATCACCATGACTTATCAATATCAAACATTTTCTCAACCAAACATGGCCATATCATAAAATTATTTACACAAAATAGGTATATTGCTATACATGCCATACTTAAGTAGTTGTACAAGCCATTTACCAAGATAAAAGTCCTTTGGATAGTGTGATCGAACTTTCGACCTGTCTCGATTCCTGAGCCATCTTGTTCAAAACTACAGTGAATGAAAAGGAAGGAGTAAGCATAAATGCTTAGTAAGTTCATATGTAAATAACAAGTAACATAACAATACAAATATACCAAACAACTTTAGCATGGTACCACCAAAACATATATCACATCTTTAAACATCATTCATCATCTTACCACCTTATCGTTGTTGTATCTATTTTCAACCCGAGGGTTAAGAACATACCTGTACAAAGTGTCCATTTCACAACACTTACCCAAAACGTCACTTATATCTTAAGTGCTCTTCCATTAAACTAGAAATTTCACCCGTTGAACACATCGGAATATAACTCGGATACATGGATAATTTGCACATAAGTGCCACATATGTAATCAAGAAATCATGTAACCCGCCCCTAAGTGAACTCAGACTCAACTCAACGAGCTTAGGCGTTCGCATCCATAAATGAACTCGGACTCAACTCAACGAGTTCGGATGCCTAGTTACATCTCACGAACTCGGACTCAACTCAACGAGTTCGGACATTTGCATCCATAAGTGAATTCGGACTCAACTCAACGAGTTCGGATGCTCAACCATCCTAGTGACATGTCACTTGTATCCTAATCTATTCCTAAGGTTCAAACGGGCTTTTTCCCTCGATCTCACATTTGCCGTCTTCCATGGAATATCGGAACCGATACTCGGTAGCAATTCATATTTATCAAGTAGTAAACATAATTTGCATATTACTCAACATTAACCACAAAGCATAATATTTCACGATTAAAAATCAGCATATCATATAATTAACATTAATAACTTAAAAATAACATTTATGCTACATTATTTACACATGAACTTACCTTGGTACCAAAATATAAAGATTTTGCAATTTAGTCCACAATCTTTTCTTTTCCTCGATCACGACTTGAATCTCGTTTTTCTTGATCTATAATACCAAATTAATATTATTTAATACATATATTTATCAAAACAGCATTTAATAGGAACTTTAAAAAAATTACACTTTTGCCCCTAAACTTTTGCATAATTACACTTTTGCCCCTAGGCTCGGGAATTAAACTTTATTCCTTATTCTTATGCTTTATAACATGCTGATCACTTTTCCCTTCTATGGCAACATCAAATTCTCTCTCTAACATATACTTGTGACTATTAGGTATTTTTGCCGATTAAGCCCTTTTACTCGTTTTCACTCAAAACCGAGTAGCACAAGTTGTCTAACATAATTTAAAACCTCATATTCTATCATAAAACATCAAAATCGAGTCTGGTATTTTGGTGGTCAAGTGGTCAAGTGGCAAGGAGGCGTTAAGAGTGTGCGTGTGGTTAGGAGTTCGAGTCTGGTAAGTAGCATATTTTGTTTTATTTTTAAACAAAATCGAGACTGCAGCAGATAAGTCTTAAGATTAGTTGTGAGCAGATTATATCATGAGAAGAGCTTCAGTGCAGTGGCAGCAGCGCGTTACAGGGACTGAGAGGGCACGAGTTTGAATCCAGGTGCTGGCGTTATTTTGGTTTGTTTTTAGGCGGACCAAGACTTCAGCAGGTAAGGTTTAAAGATAATTGCGACTGTCATATATCCAAGAGCAAGCTACGACGCAGTGGCCAGTAGCGTGCCTATGCGTGTGGAAGGCCCAGGTTCGAGCTGCTGAGCGCGCGGATGCCCCTTTTTGCTGCATGCGTGTAGGAGAGTAGTAGAGTTGGACCAAAACTCTTCCCAGCTGAAGCGGTCAAATGGTGGATAAGGCTGCTAGGTGGTTGGATGAATTTCAAATGCCTAATTCATGGAGCAAAGCAAGGGAATTTGAAATTAGAAAGAATTTTTAATAAGCATTAAGTACCGTATTTGTTCTTTTAATTTTGGCTTTTATGAATTATTCCCTTTTTGTTCATCTTTCCTTCATCGATAATAACTGAACCTATCTTCTTCTACTCTTCTTTTTTTTCTTTTCTTTTATCTCATCTCTTCCTTCTTTAATTTCCTTCAAAGCCGAATCTGTACTGTCATCTCCTCTTTTCTATTTTTTCTATTTTCTCTTTTTCATTATACTAAAATTAAAAACATCCATACTTTAGTGATTCGGGAATTAATTTTTAGATCTATTTCCTACTTGCGATTAAGATAGATTCACAGTGGATCTAAGATTTGAAAAGTGTTGGAAACGTTTCTGACAAGAACATCTTTGGTGGTAAGCATTCAGATCTTATTTTTTCTTTATTTAGTAATTCGAGGATAAGCTGAAAACCCCTAAATACTTTAGGGAGACTATTGATTTTTGCCAAGATTAAAATTAAGTATTTTTCATTCGGTTTTTTTTATATGTGCGCATCGAAGGCTAGCAGTCAAGATCTATTTGGAGGCTAGTAAGGTCAACAAGGTTAATCGTGGGGGAGATCTCATTAGCGAATCGTCATAAAATAGGTGTGTAAACGACACCCACTCATAGACTAGATCGGCAAAAGCCGAAAAGCCGAAAAGCTGAAAAGCCGGCATTTGTGAACTTGCGAGCGTACGAGCGCTTGTGAGGTGGTTTGGTTGTTAATTTTGGTAATCGCAAGCAGTATGATTGCAGAGTGTGCAATTTCGTACACTTCGGTATATTTGGGCTTAATGGGCCGAAAATGAGTTAGTGGGCCAACAGGCCCAATTCGGTAAAAACGCTCGGTAAGTGCTTCTGTTAATGTGTTAATGGTTAGAATATGTATGTAAACTCTAGAATAGTAAATTTTATTAAACTACCCCTAAGTATGAAAATTACCATTTTACCCCTAGGTGCAAAATGACCGTTATACCCCTAAGGTTAATTTTGACTGAAATGCATGATATTCTGATTATGTTTGTTATATGCCATGACATGTATATCTGTTGCATGGGGTTGGGTTTTGTTATGAGGAAGAACCTGTTCTGGTGGTTGTGCCACATATTCTGATATAAGCAGCTTTACTGCGGATTATAGTCAGTGCCGCAACCGGTGCTAACACTGTAAGTGTAGGGATGGCGTGGGTGATTTATTCCTCACAGGAAGTGTAGGATGGACAGAGGCAAGTGCAGGGTTGGATGGGGTTATCATGCATTAATCATATGAGACTGTTTTGTTATGGGCCAACTGTATTGAAGCAGGCCCAACTATGTTAATATGGGCAAGGCCCAATATATCTCGACTTGTAATAGGGCTGCGACCCAGATTGATACTGATATGGGCTAGGCCAATATACTTTGATACTGTAAGGGGCTATGGCCCAGATTAATATTGATATAGGCTAAGGCCCAGTTAAAACTGATTTCTGAATAGGGCTTAGGCCCAGTAAAGCTTGAACTGATTTGGGCTCTGGTTGGGATACTTTACACACTGAGTTTTCCAAACTCACCCCCATTTTTTCCCATCTTTACAGGCGAGCCTTAGATCGGTGGACTTGGAGCTGGGCGGGATTCAGAGTGGCCACGAAGATTAAATTTCTGGTTATTAAATAAGTTTCAATTAGCTTCCTTTTAAATTTCGCATTTATTTTTGATTATTTCTATTTTGGTTAAAGTTGTAATAAGGCCGCTCTATTATTTTTATTTTGGGTTTTTAAATTCCTTAAATCATTTTCAACTTGAGATTCACATCACTTAAATTGATTCCTTAAAATTGGTTAGCTCTAGGGCGCGTTTTATAAAAGTTACTTATTTTTAAAACATCACGATAACCGAGCAAAGCTTCCGTAACGTAAATGTTTTCAAAGGAAATAAATATTTTAAATAGACTTAAACTTAATTTGTTGTTCGTGGACAAGCAATATGCTTTAAGTGTGGCAATGGATGTGTGCATGTCTAGGATTGGATCCATGAAGAGCTTGGTACTTAAGTAGTCCAATAGACTCACCTCCTCTTTTCTGGCTTCCTACCTGGTGCACAGCTTCCATTCACTTTAAGCCATAACAAAGAAGGTTTGATTTCTCGATACTTAATTGTTTTTAAAATAACATGTTTCTGCCACTACAAAGGTTTATAAGTTTTCAAAGTTTCTCATAAGATTTTACAAGGTTGTTAACAATGTTTTGATTGTTACAATGAATCAATGTGACACGCCGGATTCGGTCGTAACGTCTGGGCCGGGTTTGGGATGTTACATTTCGTGATACGAACCGCCTCAGAGAGAGTTGAGTCATATGCGGAGTTGCCTGATCGTCTACGAGAAAGTATTGTTCAATTCAATTTTGAAATGAAGTTGATGGGAAAATAGGACGGAAGCTATGTATAATGGTTCTATGATGGTTTATGGATAAGAATAATATGTATAGGTTCGGTTAAATTGGAAAGGAAAGTGAAAGAAGTTAATAGATGATGGATATGGAAGAAAGGGTTCTTAAAAGCAAGCACGAACCAGTATTAGAAAATATCGACCCAAATGCTTATAGGCTTTCAAGGTGGAAGATGAAAGTGATAAACCTCAACCCGCTACTTAGCAAAGTAGGAACCTCGATATAAGGGTGAACGAAACAGGGTTGATGCCACTATTAGGTAGATAAGTCAACAAAGTCTCAAACAAAGTTTAGAGAAGAAAATTCTCACAAGATTAAATTCAATATAAATTTGGCAAAAAGTCCTTTTACACGGAAATTGAACAAGTATTTATAGGCCTAAAGTCTAGGTAGTCGAATGGCCTTTCATACTTACACATTAATTAAAAGAAAATTCTAGAAAAATAACTCTTAATGTGCATGACCAGATTCGGCTTTGGGAATGGTGGATGAATGCATCTTCATGCTTAAGAAAACTCAAAGTGAATGCATGATGTCCAATGGTCACTTGTAGGTTAGGCCAACCTTGTTAAATGAAGTAATGTTTGGCCAAAAAGTATGAATTAATTGTGGACACTCCAAGGGCCATCATGGGTGTGAAAACCGAATGTTGAAGAGTCTTCTAGTGTGAACAAGGAGCTTGAGTAGACTCTTGTGTGTGAACGTCCAACTGAATGGTCATCATGGTATGAACACAAGGTGTGAACACATGATCAATACATGAACCGTCCAATGCATGTGTGAGTGTCCTTTGGCCGAATGGTCACCTTGAAGAATGAAGAGATAGCACACCATACATGAATGGAAACATTCATGAACCTTGAAGACGTTGAATATAGTCATACATGCACTTAACCGAACATGCACCTAAGAGATTCAAGTCCCCCAACCGTCCATGCACCTTTCAAAATTCATGCTTGCTTTTAATCTCCTTACATGCATGTGTCGTCCAAAGGGATGTACCTACATGAAATAAACAAATCATTAAGACATCTCATGAACACTCTTAAATTTGGCATGATGTGAACACATTAATGTCATTCATTAATTCGGATAAAATGTAAACATAATTAAAATATGTTATGACTATGACATATTAAAAATAAATATTAATATAAGACAAGTTTAATGCTTAAATAAATATGTGCAAATTTTATTTAATGCATTAAAGACAAAACCGAGTTAAACTAAAATGAGCTAAGCTTTAGCTTGTGAGCTAAAGTTGAGCTGAGATTAAACTCCTAAGCTGAAGTTGAGCTAAGGTTTAGCTCGTGAGCTAAATATGAGCTAGGAGTGAGCTCGGTTTAGCTCAGGCAAGTTGGATTGAGCTCGAATAAGCTGGATTTGAGCTGGACGGAGCTCGTGGAGCTAGAAACGAGCTGGGATCAGCCTGCCAACATGTCAATGCTCGGCTTGACAGACTTGTTCGATGAAGTTCGCGGGGCGTGTTCGTATCATTTCGTATGTGTTCGGTTTAGTCCCGACCTTTCTCTAATGCATGTTTAAGGTCTTGTTAACCTAAGAAAGGGACTTTATGTTGATGTTTGACTATGATGCTATGCTGATTATAAAATGTGTGCGAAATGTTCCAATATGTCCGGTAATGCCTCTTAACCCTAGTCCGGCGACGGATACGGGTTAGGGCGGGTTAGGGGTGTTACATTTGGGGAAGATGATGATGATAATAATATGTTATTTCTATTTAATTATTATATCATCCTTTAGTTTTCCTACTTTCCAATTTAGTTCTTTTCTTTCTGTAATTTTCCATAGATGATTCAACAAAAATATCTACTAACTTTTCTTAATGGTCTAATTACCATATAAGAACCACAAGTTTTGAATTCCATAGCTATTTGATACATATAGCTACTAGAACTCAACTTTTACATTTTATGCAATTTGGTCCTTTCCACAATTAAACATGAAATCCGCAAAATTTTCTTATATAATTTTCATACGTCATTTCTATCATAATGCAATTCACGCAATAATATTAAATTAAATTTTATTTCTGACTCAGATTTGTGGTCCTAAAGCCACTGTTCTGATTTCACTGAAAATGGGTTGTTACATGAATTAACACTTAGTCTACTCATTAAGCTTAGAGCTCAACCAAATACTGAACTTACCTTATTTTTAAGTAAATCTTGTTCAAACATCGTTGTCTCTTAGCTTAAAGGAGTACCTCACACTTCTTCTATTCCTATTATCTCTAGAAAAAGAATAAAGAAGATATTCTCTTCTTAACCTATCTTAGACTCTTAACTCAACCCAATTCTTTATTGAAACTGGTTAAACTCCACATCAATCATATGGTGGTCTTATCCAAATCTACAATTTCCAAGAAAATTAATTGAGTACTTACCTTTGGTTCTTAACTATCTCAGTTCTCGTTTGGTCGGATCCTAGCTATTGTTCCTTCCATCTTGACTGGCTCAAAGCCAATATTATAGGATACTCAAAACTATTTATGTAAACTCACATCATAAAGATTGTTCCCCTTATCCATAATGGAGTACGCCCACTCTATGTGTCATTAAAGCTTTTGGGCGAGTCTTTCCTAACCAGACACACCTCTTGATTACTATGCACCAGCCTAGTGTTCGCCAGCATCAAGGCATCACAAGCTTGCTCCAAAGGTTCCTATACTTAGTCTAGTTCTAATACTCTACATATTTGAAACTTATCTCATTCGTCTTATTTCCCTAAACAATATCCAAACACTGAGGCTTCACTTGGCGGGGTGTTACATATTTCCTCAAGAAATCAACAATGGAAACTTTCTAAAATTTTAAAATTTCCACAAATTGGTACATGGCTAACTAAATCAAGCTCCCATAACCTAAAATCTATAAATTTTACAAGAAAAATGCTTGGTTACCTTGACAAAATTTTGATCGAAAGCTTCAAGCTCCAAAAACGGAGTTTTCTTTGGTTTTTGCTTCAAGTTCCACTTACATGATTTATATTATACAACTAATTACTAATTAACCTTTTCTAATTAAGTTGAACTTGTTTTATACTTTAATTAATCTTGATTTAATATTAATTAATCTTGATTTAATGATAATTAATTCTTTAATGATAATCATCATCAAATTCCACTAACTAATGCATATTATTGGTTTATTAACCATTTAGCCCCTTGGATAATTGCCACTAAGTCCCCAACCTTTTTCTAATTAAAAATTTGTATCGATTATACTTTTACAATTTAGTCCTTTAGCCTTAATTAACCACTTTTTTGACTAAAATTACTTAACCAAATTTCCATATAATTTATAATAACTCCATAAAAGTTTTTATTTAATATTTAAGAACTCATTTTATGAAAATGGAGTTCCGAAACTGCATTTTTTGCCACCATTGAATTTTGGGTCGTTACAAAGATCATGTTTGTGAATGTTATTCATGTGATTATTGCATGAAACCAGTGGTGATGCTTTATCCAATTAATTTGATGATCTTAATAACCAAGACTTGACAAAATTAGGTAAAAACTCAGATTGATAAGACCGAAAAGAGATTCTATTAGGGAAAATCATATTAATTGAGCCAAGCGTCTAAACTCGAAAGGAGCAATGCTTACTTAAGTGAAACCGAGAGGATATCTTAAAGGCTTTCATTTTAGCCGATTGAGATTGAGAGGTGGTATCATTTAAGAGGAAGACATATCATTAATATCAATTGGTTGTGAGGCTATTGACAATAAGAAGAACAACCGATCACTAATATAATATCAAGAGAAATCATTAATTACAGTAAATTATAATTTTAGTAATCTAAATAGTTAAAACTCTTCTTTGAATATGGATCACTTCAATAACTCAGACTTCTACTAGATTGATAAATTTTTACATAGTACAGAAATCCTTTAGTGTCTTTGCCAACATCATCCTCCCTTGGATACGATCCTTGGAATACTTGTTGGTATTATACTGTAACTTGATCCATCGTGCTTGCGCTACAGATCCCGTGCATGTTTATTGTTTAAAATTTGTTGTTATTTGCATGCTTTTGTGAAGCATGGTAAAGCCTCGCCAACTTTTTAGTGCCATTGTTGGGGAGATTAACAAATTGTTGTTTTCATGCTTTAGGTTTAATGTGATGGTAGAAATATAACATCCCTAAAACCCCCTGAATCGTGAACATGGTTAATTTAGGGATAATCTGAGTTAGAATTTTCAAATTAAATAAAATAATAATTAAAAGTGTTAGAAGAGAAGGTAGATGAATACTAGAGGGAATTGAAAAGACCCATGTGTTGAGAAAAATAAATCAAAGGTATAGACTAAATCGTAAGATGAGTGAAAAGCGTTGGGTTTAAAGTGTAAATTAGAAAAGTTGAAAGACAATAATTGTAAATAACCCCAAAGTCCTTATGACACAAAATTGGTAAATAAGGACCAAATTGAATAGTTAAAAAAATATTAGGGACTAAATCATAATTTTACCAAAAGTCAATAGTGATTCAAGAATGAAACTGTAGACAATTATGACAAGAAAAATGGTCATTTCTTAATTTGGATAATTATCAATTATTAAGGTGCAATAATTAAGGGTTCTTTGGTGTTGAAAGATGATTGGTTTGAATAATTTATGATTATTTTATTATTAGATATTTTTATTAATTAATTAATGGTTAAGTAATTAGAAAAGATAAAAAGAGATCATTTTCATCTTTTCCATCATCTCACTCCACTATCCATGAAAGAAAACTAGGTTTTTTTTATTTAAAATTTGATCATTTTCTTGAAATTGAGAGAGAAATCCTTAAAATTACACCAAAATTTTCAGTAGAATCAAGCCTCAGTTGATCTAGTGAACTTTTAATAGAAGATGGTATTTTCATGGTAGAGGAGAAAGAAAAATCAAACTAAGGTTTAAAATCAAGAGAACAAGGTATGAATATCAAGATTTTGTCATGTTTTCAATTTTAATCTTGCTAGAAAGGTATAGAAATTATGTTAAAGTACATATTTCACATGGAAAGTTTTAGGTTTTTAGCATGTTGTTGAAGAAAAAATTGACAAAGTGTATCAAGTGATAAGGAGAAAGGAAAAACAAGTGATTTGAGGTTGGTGATAGGTAAGTACCCTTGAATTCTCTTGTTATCAAGGACTAAATTGTGAACTTTGTGAAATTTATAACTATAATAAGAGAAGTAAAGTGCCTCTAAAAAAGACATGTGAAATAAGATATTGTTATTTATTTAATGAAAGTGTTATGTGATAGTAAACTTGAATGAAAGGTGAAATTAGAATGATGTTATAATAATTATTGAATTTTTATAATGTTAAGAACTAAACTGTAATATATTTAGAAATGACTATAGGTATTAAAAATGTTGAAATGAATCGTTCAAGTGAAGCGTTACATGGAAGAGAATTGATTAAACTGATTGAGTAATGAATATTGAATTTAGTGGTAAAAAGGATAAAATTGAAATTTATGTGAAAGTTTTATGTGTTATTATTTAATAAGTGAAAGTGATGTAGAGAGTACGAAATATATTATGTAATATGCACCAAGGATTTAGTGAATAAAAATCTTGTGCTTATTGTAATTAAAATTACAATTATTCTTTAAATCGTAAAAATAAAGACTATCAAGAAGTGCAAAAGAGTAGTTAAATTCTGAAAATTTTGAAAAATCACATTCATGCATAAATAATGTAAATCCATTGATATTCGAGTGCTCACATGGACTATTGTTGAAATTTTTGGACATAGTTAACAAGTCATAAGAATTCCAATGCTCTTGTGTTAATTGTGATATTTGTGATATTGCACTCTGATGTCATTTTATTTTGTTGATGCACTTCGGTACCCATCTTTTCAACACTTATGTACTCCGTGTATCATGTTATGTTCCATGTATCCATCTTTTTCAATGTGTCTAGTATCCGTGTAACATCCCGACTCAGGGCCTAATCAGAATGGTGGTTTCGGGACCATAAATCAGATATAAAAAAAAACTTATTTTTATTATATTTTTATGGTCTACGATTTCACGGAATGATTTTGTGAAAATTTCGTTCGAAAATTTCGATGTTTGGGCACTCAATTTGGTCAAAAGGACTAGATTGTAAAAAGTGAAAAAGTTGAGTTCTACATGTTAAAGTGTCTAATTGTTATAAATTTTTAAATGGGAGGTCCTTAAATGGTAATTAGACCATTGTATAATTTGTTGGACAAAAATAGATATGAAATGGGTGAAATAGAAAATTATTAAGTTAGGGGCATTTTGATAATCTAGTAATTAAAATGAATTAAAAACAAAATAAAAGCCGAAATTTCTTGACCATCTTCTTCCTTGGCTGGATATGACATGAAGAAACCATGGCTATTGTTTTCCAAGCTTTCAAGCTCAATTGTAAGTCCGTTCTTGCCCCGTTTTTAATGATTTTCACGTTTTTGAAATCCTTGTAACAAGATCTAGCCATTTCTACCATTTATTTGAGCTAGGGTTTGTGTTTAAAAATTTACCCATGAATGATATGCATGTATTTTGATGTTTACTGGTAGAATATGAAGGCTCGGTGTGTAATAAATGACTTTTGCTAATTGATTTTCGGTAAAAATGCTTAAAAGGACTAAAACGTAAAAGTTATAAAATTAGTCATAAAAGGGTGATTTAGTGGAAATTGGGGGCTGCATAGTTATGACTTGAAATGCAAGGAAATTGAGTAAAAATCATTTTACGAGCATTGGGGCAAAAGTACAAATATGTGAAAGTTTAGGGGTCAAAATGAAAATTTGTAAAAATATGATTTTTAGATCCATATGAATAATGTGACTAATTAGTAGGCTAAATTTGATATTATATATCAAGAAAAACAAGATTCAGGCTTAGAACGTGGTTGAACAAGGTTAAGCACAAACTCGAAATAAATAGTCGTACTCGAAACCAAGGTAAGTTCATATGTCAATGATAATGCAATGATATTATTGTTCATGCTTGAACTTAAATTGATGTGTCAACATTGTGTGATGAATATTTATATAGTTGATATGAAGATTATATATTGTGACAAATGCTTAAGTATAATTATGTGCAATACCATTTTTATTTCATGGACTAATGTCCAAATAAACATGAAAATGTGTTGAATTGAATGTACATTGCATGATCAACTATGGTTATTGGTATACTTGGTGAACAGAGAAAATCCTGGTTTAAAATAAAGGGATATCTGATAGATACGCTATTCTTACAGGATACGAGATCCTGCATGTGTTGCAGAAAAGGATTTAGCCCGAACGGGTTTTCCTTGAGTGATCGAGCCTTACGAAGAATATGTGTGCATTATGGATTTAGCCTGGACGGGTAATCCGATTAGGGTCTGAATTTAGCCTGGACTGGTAATTCAGATCCGAGCTCATTAAAAGTGTTTATCACTACAAGGGATTTAGCCTGGACTGGTAATCCTGCCGTAAGATGTGAGGTTCGCGGGAGTGCTTGCTTGAAAATGATCACTTGTATGACTTGACGATAAAATGAGCTATCCATCGAGATTTTTGAGAAATTCAATGGGTATTATAATAATGAGATGAAAGTCCTGATATGGGAGTGGTGATAAAGGTAAAGTTAATTGATATGCTATGGATATGTACAGGTACGTACATTATACTCATAAGTAATGCCTTATTGAAATGTGATAAATGACGAGTAAGCGAATTCATGCATATGTATGTGTATACATGATAAACAAGTAAAAAGGTTTGAAAGATAAACCATCCTTATGCTTATGATTATGAATTGTGTTGTAATATCATGTTAACTTACATTGTGTAATGAGATATAGGTTTCACGAAATGATGAGTCCATGATCAATGAGCTTATGATAGTTACTATGAATTTGCACTAAAACAATTTTGGACAGCAGCAATAGTCCGACTTTGAAAATCCACCAAAAATAGTGAAAATTGAGTTAGAGACTGAATAAAATATGAAATTAAATCTAGTTTCAGATAAAGAAAACGTTATAAGCAAAGGAATCTCATATGATGAGATATTTGAACTTTTGTGTGGCAGTGTCAGAATGAGTTCGGAATTCCCTATTCTGACTTGGGAAAATCACTAGAAATTGTACAAAAATACTTATGAATTAGGAATCATATAAAAGAAATCCTTAATTAGTCTACTTTCAGTAGAAAGAGACGGGAACATTATCCGAGTCTCGTACTATGAGATGAATAAATTTTAGTGAAGAAAGGTCGAAGCTATCAAACAGAGAAATAGGGTAGAATTCGAATAATAAACTGTACTTATTGGCTAGACCAAAAATTCTGGAAATTTTGTTGTAAGAAGATAAATGAGTCTAGTTTTAGGGAAATTTAACGGATCTTAATTTGGAGTTCTTTATCTCCAAATATAAATAAATTAGTAACTATGGCTCGAGAAAACAACTTAACCAAAATATGAGTAAAAGTGTCATTACGGTTGATTGCCTAAGGAAACATGTTGTTATAATGCTTATTATTTTCATATGGACTTACTAAGCTTTAAGCTTACTCCCTCCTCTCCATTTATTTAGTGTTTTTAGGTCGACTCAAGGTTGGAGATCGTCGGAGGCAGCATCACACTATCAAGCTATCAACTCCAGAGTATTGTCATACGTGTATTAAACACTTTCAAGTGAGTGGCATGTATAAGGACTAGTTTTTATATTAGATGTTGTTATGATTAGCCAAATGTATCGGCTTATATTGATCTATTGTATATAGCCATGAGATGTGGCTTATTATGGTTATGGCTTGTAAGCCTAATTATTCCTGCTATGCGTTAATGCATATCATGTGACTATAATTGGTTGTAATTAATAATTAGTATAACACATGTATACGATGAATGACCTAGAACCATTCGAGGTGGTCATGGCCATGGAATGAATATGCGAACTGGTAGTAAGTTGAGAATGATTAAACATGGACAATTTTAGAATGTGTAGAGATTAAGTGCTGGGTAATAAACACTTGTAAGACAACATGCAAATTATTTAATTGAATCTTTCTCAAGGTCGATTAATCATTAAATTGATGCTATAATTTGGGTCCATGATGTGTAAAGTACGGGAAAGAATTAAGGACAACATAAAGCTTGGAAAATAGCCTAAATGTTGGCCATACAGGCAGAGACACGGTCATGTGTCTCAGCCGTGTGGAAGACACGGTCATGTGTCTCAGCCGTGTGGAGGACACGGTCTAGCACATGGGCGTGTGGCTTGACCGTGTGGATCAATTTGTTTGGCTGACATCATAAACAAAGAGTTACACGGGCTGAGGACACGGGTGTGTCCCAAACCACATGGATGTGTGTGACTACACAGCCCAACCCACACGAGCGTGTGACTCTCCAAAGCAAGAAAATTGGTTAAGTTGCCCAAAGATTTTCAAAGTTCTCAGTTTAGTCCTGAACCACCCCGAAGTATGTTATAGGCTTTGAAGGCCTGTATAAGGGACGATATGCATGTGTTTGAGATGTTTTAATTTTGGGCAAAAATTTTGTTGCCCAGTTTTGCATGTTGTGAATGTTTAAGTCCAGTAACACGTCGAACCCTGTCCCGGCGTCATATACGGGTAAGGGGTGTTACAATCCGCTAAATAGTTGTGATAAGTGATTTTCTGGTAATAATTCTTGTTAGATCGTGAAATAATAAAATAGTGAATCAAAGTATTAGTCAATTTTGTAAATATTGAATAACCTCTTGATTAATATGATATATTCCTAATATTTTAATAGTAATATTGTTCATATTAAATAAATTAAAAGAAAAATTTAAATTCATGGGTACTTACTAAGCTATATTATAGTTTAACGCATTTTTGTTTAATGCATAGGTGAAAGATTAAGCTGAAGCCTTTGAAAGAATATTTTCATCAACACATCTCATCTCATCATCAAGGATTGGGAGAAGGAGTATGAAATTTAAGTCATGGTATAGATTATGGCATGTACATAGGCCTAATTCAAGTATTTATGTCTAGTAATGTGAGTGAAAGTATGTAACAGCCCGATTTTGGGGATAGTCAGAACAGGGGTTTTGGGACCACAAATCTGACGTAAAAAAATTTAATTTTAATATATCCTTATGGTCTACAATTTTACGGAATGATTTCGTGAAAATTTCGTTCGAAAATTTTGACGTTTGGGCACTAAATTTAGTAAAAAGGACTAAATTGTAAAAAGTGCAAAACTTGAGTTCTACATGCTAGAGGTGTCCAATTGCTATGAGATTTTAAATTAGAGGTCCTTATATGATAATTAAATCATTTTTTAAGTTAGTGGACAAAAATGGTCATAGTGAGATAAAATTTTAAAGTTTGGCAAAAAGGGCATTTTGGTCATTTGGTAAATAAAAGAATAAAAAGGGAAAATCAAGTCAAAATTTTGTCCATCATCTTCTACCTTGGCCGAATTTCATAAGGACACCATAGCTAGGGTTTCTTAAATTTTCAAGCTTGATAGTAAGTGCATTTTAGCCCTGTTTTGAATGTTCTTTACATTTTTGAAGTCCTTGTAACTCGATTTACCTATTTCTACCATTATTTTGAAGTAGGGTTCATGTTCAAAAATTTACCCATATGTGAAATGCATGTATTTTGATGTCTAATGGAAGATATTGTATGTTTTAGGTGTGATAAACAACTTTTACTAAGTGATTTTTCATGAAAATACCTAAAAAGGACCTATTTGTAAAAAAGTTGTAAAATGGGTAGTAAAAATTTGATGTAATGAAAAATGTGGGCTGATATGAGCATGTTTATGGTTTAACTAGGCTTGGGCAACAAACAAATTGAGTGCATTTCATTTTACGCGCCTAAGGACTAATTTGTAAAAATATGAAACTTTAGGGGCAAAAAAGTAATTTTTTCCATAATATGATGTTTGGAATAATTTGAGTAATGTGAATATTAAATAAGCTAAATTTGTTATTATACATCAAGAAAAACAAAGTTCAGACCTTAATCAGGGAAAGAATAAGGTGTTTGACGATTAAATCCTTATCTACTATTTTTAGTACCAAGGTAAGTTCATATGTAAATAATGGATTCTTATTTATGCCTTAATTGTTTTAATATTGTATGAATTGTGATTTACTCTTTCAATGAATTCGAAAAAGTTTAACAAGCGAGAAAATCCCGGTTGAACCTTAGGAATAGTTAGGATACAATGTTATGACATTAGGATTAGTTGAGATTATGTGTAAGACCATATCTGGGATATGGCAATGATATGAGATTTCGTGTAAGACCATAGCTGGGCTATTGGCATCGATATGAGATCCCATGTAAGACCATATCTAGGATATGGCATTGGTACGGTACTATGTGTGTGAGATATCCCGAGTATCCTTTAGTATTTCAAGTGGTTCAACAGGAAACTTAACGGCAATGTTAAAGGTGGGAAAGACTATGGTATGTTGTGAATGTAACACCCTTTACCCAAGTCCGAGGCCGAGACTGGGCACGAGGCAATACTTGACTTAAATACATGCATACAATCATTTTTCAAGTTATAAAAACTAGATTAAATTTAAAACATTCCCACTCTTAATCTAAAAATTCTTAATATGGGCCTACAAGACCCATATCACACTTAGGAAACAATCCGGGATTAATCTAAACACCGTTGAAAACTTTGAAATATGTCACTTGAAACAGGGCACATGCCCGTGTGGAAAGGCAAAATGCCCGTATGGCCATTTTGACATGGTCGTACTAAAGGCCCGTGTGGTTCACATGGCCTAACACTAGAGGACATGCTCATGTCCCAAACCCGTGAGAATTTAATTCCAAATTCGAACCTACAAGAGTTTTCACATGTAACACCCCTAACACGTATCCATCACTGGATTAGGGTTAAGCGGCATTACCGAACATTTCGAAACACTTCGTATTCATTTCAAAAACATCATAGCATCATAGTAAAACATCAATATAAAGTCCCTTTTCTAGGTCAATGAGACCATAACATGCATTAAGAATAGGTCGGGACTAAACTGAACACACTCAAAATTTTAGAACTTAGCAAAATTTCTCAATTCGGTTGAGGTCACACGCCCGTGTGACCAGGCCGTGTGCCTCACACGAGCATCAGACACACCCATGTGAATCAGCCGTGCCAACACAGGGCATACATACTGACTTTTACCCACGGCCAATAGACGTGCCCGTGTGCTATGGCCGTGTGATACTTAGTAGGCTACTGACTTAAGTCCACGGCCAACAAACACGCCTGTGTGCTATGGTCGTGTGGCACAATGCAGGCTTAGTTTAAGCTAAAAATTCCATCCCCTTTTTAGGTCAACCAACAAGCATGAAAACAAGCATATATGTACAATCCAATCAACCAATTTTCATACTAAAACACATATCATTCATAAACCATTAGCAACTATAAGTTCAAACACAAGTTAGCCAATTCACTTGGCTAAATATATACATCACAAATCATACTTCCACAACTACTAGCCTATACATGCCATACTTCAAATATATACATTTTCAAAAGTACCGAAATGAGATTCGATAGTGTGGCAACAATCCTTTATGATCCCCGAGCTTGGTAGCTTAGATATCTACAAAACAATTCAAACACACACACAAAGTAAGCTTTCAAAAGCTTAGTAAGCTCCACTCGAATCATCAATATTTTATGAACGTAAAATAACAACATTTGAGTATTTGCACAATTTCAATCCAATAAACCATATCAACTCAATGAGATTCACATACATAACATCATCTACCACTTAGGTATTATACATACCTGAATCTTTTCGTACTTATTCACTTTCATACTTACCTCTTGTTGAATGTTATAAGACTTTCCATAAGTTATTCGTATTTTAAACATATGCACACTTAGTGCTATAAGGTTAGCCGAAGCTAAATATTTCCGCACACTTAGCGTCATCTCAAATAACCGAGACTAAGTCGGTATTGTACACTTAGTGCCTCAAGTAGCCAAAGCTAGTTAAATCGCACACTTAGTGCTGAAGCTTCCGATTCATCACCATATTATCCAAATCAATTATATACAACCCATGTATGATAAAGGCATCAAAACTTACTTAACATCATATTTTAAGTACGAACTTACCTCGTACCCGAAGGTGTCGACTCGAACGTTTATTCTATAATCTTTGATTTTCCTCGATCTAAATTCGAAGTCCTCTTTTCTTGATCTATAAGTATTCAAAATTAATCCTTTTTATTCACAAAATAATTCAATTCAATCCATAAACACATATTTAGGCAATTTGCAAACTAGCCCTCACATTTTCACATTCAACACTTTAGTCCCTATTTCACAAAATCACAAAATACACATAATTTGCATATACACAAGCTTAGCTGAATTCTCCTAGTACTCATACTAGTGCACACATTTCATTTATTTCACATTTTAGCCCCTCAAAATAACATTTTACAAATTAGCCCAATTTACTCCATTTCATCAAAAATTCAAAGACAACATATGTCAACCCAAAACATACTTTCCATAATTCACCATTTAACAACACAAAACTCATGAATTCATCATGGCATATTTCAAAATCATCACCAAAATCAGAAATTGAAGCATGGGCTTTGTAGTATACTAAACAACAATCACAAAAACGTAGAAATTATCAAAAACGTATCAAAAACGAACCTTAAATCAAGCTTCAATTATGGTCGAATGAACAAAGCTTTCCAAACCCTATTTCTTTTCTAATTTTCAGCAAATATGAACACTAATGGCTTGATTTTCATGCCTTTGTTTTATTTAATATTAACTAAATAAATTAAATGAAAATTTTACCCTTTATTATAAAATTATTCATTCACCTAGCACATGCCTTTTATGTCCATTCCAACTTCCAATGGTCAAATAACCACATAAGGACCTTTACTTTAGAAAGCCAACTCAAATGGGCACTATAGCATCTAGCACACAGCTTTTATATTTTACACAATTTGGTCCTTTTTGCAAATTAAGCACACAAATAGTTAAATTTTTGTACGAAACTTTCACATCAATTTATTTATCATAAACACAGAAAAAAATAATACGAAAATATTTTTCTGACTCAGATATGTGGGTCCGAAACCACTATTCCGGCTAGGGTCAAAACTGAACTATTACATTACATGGCTAGGCACACACCAGTGTCTATAGATCGTGTCCCTCACACATCCATGACATGCCCATGTTGTAGCCCATGAGTTAAAACCTTGACATTCCGTTTCTGACGTCAGCAACAAATTAGGTGCACACGGCCGAGGCACACGCCCATGGCCAGAGGTCGTGTCCTCCACACAGTCGTGTCTCGGCCCGTGTGTTTACTACCATGCATACTAACCTACAAATTCAAGGGGCAGGGGACACACAGCCGAACTACACGCCCATGGGGCTGACCGTGTGTCACACACGGCCTAGGCACACGCCCGTGTCTAGCCGTGTGGACAAAAATAGGCTATTTACCAAGCCTTTTTGCCACCTTTACTTATACCAAGCTATACTACCGAAAGACAAACCGATTTCATACACAACCACATGGCTAAATCAACCCCCAACCAAACACTTCACACATTAGGGTCACTCTACTTATTCACAAACAAACTCAACAACACGCAAAGTCATTCAATTTACTCATTCCCAAAAGAAGATCATCATATGCATTTATTGTGATATCCCGAATTAGGGCCTAAATGGAATAGTGGTTTCGAAACTACAATTCTGAAGTAGAAAAATTTATTCCAATTAATTTTTATAATTTATTGAGTGATTAGATGCATGTGTTAGAATATCGATAGAAAATTTCATGAATTGCATGTCTAATTTGCCTATTAGGACTTAATTGCAAAAGTTGATAAGTATGAGTTTTAGATTAAAGGATTTAATTGAAGAGCATAATTGAAGTAGAGGTCCTTAAATGATAATTATATCATTAAGTTTTCATGGACAAAAGTGGACATACATAGGTAGAAATAACCAAAGTTTTTAATGAAGGGTATTTTAGTCATTTGGTAATTAAAAGATTAAAAAAGGAAAAAAGATGGCAAAATATGTCCATCTTCTTCATTAGGACGAAATTTCAAGGGTTCTCCATAGCTAGGTTTTTTTCAAGCTTCCAAGCTCCATAGTAAGTGATTCCAAGCCTCGTTTTTAATGTTCTTTACATTTTTGGAGTCCCGGTAACTTAATTTAGCTTATTCTAGCAATAATTTAACCTAGGGTTTATATTTGGAAAAATACCCATAGGTGAAATGTGTTTATTTTGATGGTTTATGGTATAATATGAAACTTTAAATTGTGTTAAACAACTTTTTCTAAACGATTTTACGTGAAAACGAGTAAAATGACATAATCGATAAAAATACCTAATGTTTATAACTACATGTTAGAGTGAGAATTTGATGTTGCCATAGAAGGGAAAAATGATCAGCATGTCATAAAACATAATAATTTTAGAAAAAATGTAATTTTTGAGCTTTGGAAAAAAGTGTAAATATGCAAAAGTTTAAGGGTAAAATTGTAATTTTTCCAAAGTTAGAGTTAAGGACTATTTTGATAAATGTGAGTATTAAATCAGCTAAATGTGTTATTTTAGACCAAGAAAGACGTGGAATTGACCTTGATCGGGGAAAGGAAAAGATTGTGGACTAAATTGCAAAATTTCTTTATTTTGTACCGAGGTAAGTTCATGTGTAAATGTAGTAACATAATTGTCATTTTAAGTAATTTAATGTTATTTATATGATATGATGGTTAATATCATGAAATATTATGCTTTGGGGTTATTATTGAGTAATATGCAAATTATGTGTGCTACTTGTTAAATATGAATTGCTACTGAGTATCGGTTTCGATATTCCGTGGAAGACGGCAAAGATGTGTGATCGAGAAAAAAGCCCGTTTGAACATTGGGAATAAATTAGAATACAAGTGACATTTCACTAAGATATTTGAGTTCCGAACTCGTTGAGTTGAGTCCGAGTTCATGAGATGCAACTAGGCATCCGAACTCGTTGAGTTGAGTCCGAGTTCGTGAGATGTAACTAGGCATCCGAACTCGTTGAGTTGAGTCCGAGTTCACTTATGGATGCGAACGCCTGAGCTCGTTGAGTTGAGTCTGAGTTCACTTATGGGCGGGTTACATGGTAGCTTGGCTACATAATTTCCGCAGGCTATTGAGTTTGTCTAGCTGCGGGTATGGCACTTATGTGCATGAAATCCGTGTATTCGAATCATATTCCGATGTGTTCAATGGGTAAATCTTAAGTGGATAAGGTGAGTACCTAAAACGAAGGTGACATGTTGGTAAGTATGGTTAATGAGAAAATTTGTACAGGTATGTACTTAACCCTCGAGTTGAGACTTCAATATAACAATAATATGGTAGGATCATGAATGAGAAATATGATATGAATGCTTTGGTGATATTATGAAAATGTGGATTTCGTATTATTGCATGGTTATGTTACTTATTATTTATATGTGAACTTACTCAGCAATTATGCTTACTCCCTCCTCTCTATTCTTTGTAGTTTTGTCAAGCCGGCTAGGAGATCGAGAACGGTTGGAGGCGTGCTCACACTATCAACAAACTATTTCGGTATAATGACTTGTATATTTTAGGAATATGGCACGTATAGCATTATAATCATTTTGTGTGTATAATCTTATGATATGGCTCATGGATGGCATGGAAAATTTTTTAGAATGATTAGATATTGGAGTGGCTAATCAAGATTATATTTGATAACACGTATGATTTATGTGCTAACTAATCTATGGAAATCCATAAAATGGTGAAATTGCCTATAAAATAGAATCACACAGCAGCAGTGACGTGAGTTTGAAAAATCACTAAAAGTAGTAGAGATATAATTAGATGATTAATAAAGTATGGAATTTAAGCGTAATGAATCTATTTTCATGTGGAAGAAACAAAATAGGTAAAAGATTTGTATTTTATGAGATATTTACGTTTTGGTGAAATAGGGTCAGAGCAATTTTTGGATTCCCTGTTCTGACTTTAGAAATTCATAATAAATTGTGTAAAAATAATTAGGACTCAAACTTTATATGTATGGATTTGTTATTGAGTCTATTTGTAATAGAAACAAATGAAATGGTCATTGGATCTCTGTACAAGAAGAAATTTGATTCGTAGTACATAGGGGTCAGAGTAGCTGAACCCTAAAATAGGGGAGACTTTAACTAATAAACTGTACTAATTGGCCCTACCAAAAATTCTAGAAAAAAATTAGTAAGTAGATATATGAGTCTAGTTTCAGGAAAAATTTATGGAATTTGGTTTTGAGTTTCGTAACTCGAGATATGATTTTTTTAGCGACTGTGATACAGATGGATAGTTTACTACGAGAATTGTTTGAACTTGTTTAAAATGCTAAAATAAGTTTAGTAATATCTCATGCTTGACTCCAGCGACGGTCTCGGGTAACGGGACGTTACATTTCGTGGTATCAAAGCTACGATTTAGTCGATTCTCGGACTAACGTGGCGTATGTACGGGTTTTGCTATAGATGCCATATATATATTGTGATAGTGTGACGACTCCTGACCTTTAAAATGATTTTTTTATAGTAAATGGATCCTGATCCAGCTATGGCTAATGATGTAGAGAGCAATGCGCCAGCTCGTGCTGAAGGGGCGTTGCCGACTAAAATTTGACCTCCTACTGTTGGTCAAGGAGGAGGAGAAAAGGCTCGAGAAGCCTTTCTCTAGATGATGAATGTGTGGTACACTGAGTTCGTTCGTACAAACCCGAATGCTCAACAACCTCCCCTACCTCCCCCGATTCCTCAACTAGTACCCCCGGTGCCTCAAGGTATGGATCTGATGAAATTTCATAGAACCTCAATTGATAGAATTCGCAAGCAAGGGGCTGAAGAATTCAAGCCAAAATGTTGATGATGATGCCGAGAAAGCAGAATTTTGGCTTGAGAATTCTATTCGGGTATTTGATAAATTGTCTTGTACACCTGAAGAGTGCTTGAAATGTGCTATATCCTTGTTGAGAGATTCGGCCTATTATTGGTGGAAGACATTGATTTCAGCGGTACTGAAAGAGAAAGTGACTTGGGAGTTCTTTCAAGAAGAATTTCAGAAGAAATACATCAGTGAAATATTTGTTGATCAGAAGCATAAAGAGTTTCTCGAGTTGAAACAAGGCAACATGATAGTTACTAAGTATGAAAGGGAGTTCGTTCGATTGAGTAAGTATCCTAGAGAATATATTCCTTCAGAGGCTAAAATGTGCAGACGATTTGAAGACGGACTCAATGAAGACATTAAAGTGTTTCTGGGAATTCTTGAGTTGAAAGAGTTTGTAGTACTTGTTGATCGGGCTTGGAAGGCTAAAGAACTAATTAAAGAAAAGAGAAAGGCTGAGGCTGAGACTAGAAATTTGAAGAAAAGACCGATGAGCAGTGCATTTCCACTGCAATCTAGAAAATCCAGAGATATGTATTCTCATTTCCATGTTTCGACCGGACATTCGTATGGGAATCGTAAGAAGCAAAATGCGGGTTTTAAATCCCAGACTACTTCTGTTGCTAGTGTGGGAAATTTGAGATTTGTTAGACCTGAGTGCCAACGATGTGGTAGAAGTCACCTTGGTCCATGTAGAACTAATGAATGTTATCAGTGTGGTTCTCCAGATCATTTTATTAGAGACTGTCCCGAGAGAATTGAGAAAGAAAAATTTCAGAATGCAAAACCTAGTGGTGTAGTTTCGAAAGGAAGATCTTTGAGAAATGCTGGGAATGTGGCAAGCAGCAAGAATGTAGTCAGAGATTCAGCATTTAAAAATGAAGCTAGAGCTCCGGCTAGAACTTATGCCATAAGGGCGCGTGAAGATGCTTCATTTCCCGATGTGATCACTGGTATTTTCTCTCTTTATGGTGTTAATGTTATTGCTTTGATTGACCCCGGTTCTACTCATTCATATGTGTGCATGAAATTGGTGTCTAACATGAGAATACCTGTTGAGTGTACAGAATTTATAATGAAAGTGTCAAACCCATTAGGAAAATGTGTTATAGTTGACAAAGTATGCAAGAAATGTCCGTTGATGATTAGAGGTCATTATTTTTTGGCCGACTTGATGTTGTTGCCGTTTGACGAATTTGATGTTATTTTGGGTATGGATTGGTTGACATTTCATGATGCTATAGTAAATTGTAAACAAAAGGTTATTTAATTAAAATGTGAAAATGGTAAAATTCTGCGGGTTGAATCAGACGAATCAGAGGCATTGCCTGGTATGATTTCTTCGATGTCGGATCAGAGATATTTGAGAAAGGGTTATGAAGCTTATTTGGCGTATGTGTTGAATACAAAAGAACTTGAGAAGAAAATTGAATCAGTGCCGATTGTATGTGAATTTGCGGATGTATTTCCAGAAGAGTTGTCGGGTTTGCCTCCTAACGGAGAAGTAGAATTTGGTATTGAGTTGATACCGGGAACAACTCTGATCTCGATTGCTCCATATAGAATGGCACCAACAGAGTTGAAAGAATTAAAGTCGCAGTTGCAAGAGTTGACTAACAAAGGTTTTCTGAGACCGAGTTTTTCACCTTGGGGTGCTCCTGTATTATTTGTGAAAAAGAAGGATGGTTCAATGAGATTGTTAAACTTCACGGAGTACCTTTGTCGATCATTTCGGATAGAGACTGAGGTTTACCTCGCGGTTTTGGCAAAAGTTGCAAGAGGCATTAGGTACGAAGTTAAATTTCAGCATTGCCTTCCATCCGCAAACTGATGAACAATCAGAAAGAGTAATTCAGATTCTTGAAGACATGCTCAGATGTTGTGTATTGGAATTCCAAGGTAGTTGGGAAAGATACTTACTGTTGGTAGAATTTTCCTACAATAATAGTTATCAGACGAGTTTGAAGATGGCACCTTATGAAGCATTGTATGGTCGTAAGTGTCGGATGCCATTGTATTGGACTGAACTCAAAGAAAATCAAAGAAACTGAAGAAAAAGTGAAAGTGATTCGAGATTGTTTGAAAATTGCTTCAGATAGACAGAAATCCTATGCGGATTTGAAAAGAAAAGAAATCGAGTTTCAAGTTGGTGATAAGGTATTTTTAAAAGTGTCTCCATGGAAGAAAGTTCTTAGATTTGGTCAGAAAGGCAAATTGAGTTCGCATTTTATCGGACCGTATGAGATAATTGAAAGAGTTGGATCGGTAGCATATCGGTTAGCATTACCACCTGAATTAGAGAAGATTCATGATGTGTTCCACGTATCTATGTTATGTCGGTATCGTTCAGATCCTTCACATGTAATTTCACCGACGAAAATTGAGCTACAACCGGATATGACTTACAATGAAGAACCGATTAATATTTTAGCTCGGGAAGTCAAGCAACTAAGAAATAAAACTATCGCTCTCGTGAAAGTATTATGGAAAAAGCATGGAGTAGAAGAGGCTACATGGGAGCCTGAGGAAACTATGAGAAATCAATACCCACACCTGTTTACCAGTAAAATTTTCGGGGATGAAAATCCTTAAAGGGGGAAGAGTTGTGATATCCCGAATTAGGGCCTAAACGGAATAGTGGTTTCGAAACCACAATTTTGAAGTAGAAAAATTTATTCTGATTAATTTTTATAATTTATTGAGTGATTAGATGCATGTGTTAGAATATCGATAGAAAATTTCATGAATTGCATGTCTAATTTGCCTATTAGGACTTAATTGCAAAAGTTGATAAGTATGAGTTTTAGATTAAAGGATTTAATTGAAGAGCATAATTGAAGTAGAGGTCCTTAAATGATAATTATATCATTAAGTTTTCATAGACAAAAGTGGACATACATAGGTAGAAATAACCAAAGTTTTAAATGAAGGGTATTTTAGTCATTTGGTAATTAAAAGATTAAAAAAAGGAAAAAGATGGCAAAATATGTCCATCTTCTTCATTAGGAGAAATTTCAAGGGTTCTCCATCTCTAGGGTTTGTTTCAAGCTTCCAAGCTCCATAGTAAATGATTCCAAGCCCCGTTTTTAATGTTCTTTACGTTTTTAGAGTCTCGGTAACTTGATTTAGCTTATTCTAGCAATAATTTAACCTAGGGTTTATATTTGGAAAAATACCCATAGGTGAAATGTGTTTATTTTGATGTTTTATGGTATAATATGAAACTTTAAATTGTGTTAAACAACTTTTGCTAAACGATTTTACGTGAAAACGAGTAAAATGACATAAACGGTATAATATGAAACTTTAAATTGTGTTAAACAACTTTTGCTAAACGATTTTACGTGAAAACGAGTAAAATGACATAATCGGTAAAAATACCTAATGTTTATAACTACATGTTAGAGTGAGAATTTGATGTTGCCATAGAAGGGGAAAATGATCAACATGTCATAAAACATAATAATTTTGGAAAAAAAAATTTAATTTTTGAGCTTGGGGCAAAAGTGTAAATATGTAAAAGTTTAGGGGCAAAATCATAATTTTTCCAAAGTTAGAGCTAAGGACTATTTTGATAAATGTGAGTATTAAATCAGCTAAATGTGTTATTTTAGACCAAGAAAGACGTGGAATCGACCTTGATCGGGGAAAGGAAAAGATTGTGGACTAAATTGCAAAATTTCTTTATTTTGTACCAAGGTAAGTTCATGTGTAAATGTAGTAACATAATTATCATTTTAAGTAATTTAATGTTATTTATATGACATGATGATTAATATCATGAAATATTATACTTTGTGGTTATTATTGAGTAATATGCAAATTATGTGTGCTACTTGTTAAATATGAATTGTTACCGAGTATCAATTTCGATATTTCGTGGAAGACGGCAAAGATGTGTGATCGAGAAAAAATCCCGTTTGAACCTTGGGAATAGATTAGAATACAAGTGACATTTCACTAAGATATTTGAGTTCTGAACTCGTTGAGTTGAGTCCGAGTTCACTTATGGGAGGGTTACATGGTAGCTTGGCTACATAATTTCCGCAAGCTATTGAGTTTGTCTAGCTGCGGGTATGGCACTTATGTGCATTAAATCCGTGTATTCGAATCATATTCCGATGTGTTCAACGGGTAAATCTTAAGTGGATAAGATGAGTACCTAAAATGAAGGTGACATGTTGGTAAGTGTGGTTAATGAGAAAATTTGTACAAGTATGTACTTAACCCTCGGGTTGAGACTTTAATATAACAATAATATGGTAGGATCATGAATGAGAAATATGATATGAATGCTTTGGTGATATTATGCAAATGTGGATTTCGTATTATTGCATGGTTATGTTACTTGTTATTTATATGTGAACTTACTAAGCAATTATGCTTACTCCCTCCTCTCTATTCTTTGTAGTTTTGTCAAGCCGGCTAGGAGATCGGGAATGGTCGGAGGCGCGCTCAGACTATCAACAAACTATTTCGGTATAATGACTTGTATATTTTGGGAATATGGCATGTATAGCATTATAATCATTTTGTGTATATAATCTTATGATATGGCTCATGGATGGCATGGAAAATGTTTGAGAATGATTAGCTATTGGAGTGGCTAATCAAGATTATATTTGATAACACGTATGCTTTATGTGCTAACTAATCTATGGAAATCCATAAAATGGTAAATTGCCTATAAAACAGAATCACACAGCAGTAGTGATGTGAGTTTGAAAAATCACTAAAAATAATAGAGATAGAATTATATGATGAATAAAATATTTAATTGAAGATTAATGAATCAATTTTTGCATGTGGAAGAAACAAAATAGGTAAAAGAGTTGCATTTTTTAGATATTTACGTTTTGGTGAAACAGGGTCAGAGCGATTTCTGGGTTCCCTGTTCTGGATTTAGAAATTCATCATAAATTGTGTAAAAATAATTAGGACTCAAACTTTATATGTATGGATTTATTATTGAGTCTATTTTTAAGAGAAACAAATTACATGGTCATTGGAGCTCTGTAAAGGAAGAAATTTGATTCGTAGCGCATAGGGGTCAGAGTAGCCGAACCCTGAAATAGGGGAGAGTTTAACTAATAAACTGTACTAATTGACCCTACCAAAAATTCTAAAAAAAAAATAGTAAGTAGATATATGAGTCTAGTTTCAGGGAAAGTTTACAGAATTTGATTTCGAGTTTCGTAACTCGAGATATGACTTTTTTACCGACTGTGACGTAGATGGACAATTTACTACGAGAATTGTTTGAACTTGTTTAAAATGCTAAAATAAGTTTAGTAATGTCTCATGCTCGACTCCGGCGACTGTCTCGGGTAAGGGGGCGTTACATTTATCAATAACCAATATTATGCACCATCTATGACATTATACAAAATGACTCAATAGCTATGACAAGGCACTCGTTTGGCCCAAAACAATGTGACTATTACAAAAAGACTAATTCCTATACATGCCATAATCAAACTGATAAAACTAGCTATACCAAATGCTTCAGGGATAGTGTGACTGGCTTCTCCGACGTAAGGTGATGATCCACAAGCTACTTTGGCGGCACTAAAAGAAAATGGAAAGGAAAAGAGGTAAGCATAAGGCTTAGTAAATCACATGTAAATAATGAAATAACTACAAGTTACCATAAGGGATCATACTCCCAATATAACTCAATTTGCACATGAAAGTGAGGATTCATAAATAACTATTCATATTCATCTCTCACCAAGCATACAACGTTGATTGAATTCACATTCATACTTCATGAAAAATACACAGATGGTCATAAGCATAACTTACTCACTTTCCTTCCTTACTGAACATACAACGTAAATGAAGCTCGTATTTCGAAATTCTCATTTAAGTACCTGTATCACTCACCACATGGTCATAAGTTCTCTCATTTCGATATATATATCATAAATCTCCCGTTGAACCATTTGGAATACTACAGGATATTTAATAGCCCCAAACATGGGATAAGATGCCGACGCCATGTCCAAGACAGGTCTTACACTGAATTTCATATATTGAGGTCGATGCTGTGTCCCAGACAGGTCTTACACTGGCTCTCATCTATCGATGTCAATGCCATGTCCCAGACAGGTCTTACACTGACAGACAACAAGCTGACGCCATCTCCCAAACAGATCTTACACTAGCTTGTACATCTTGAAGCTAATGCATGTCCTAGACATATCTTACACTAGCTTGTATATCTCGAAGCTGATGCATGTCCCAAACATGTCTTACACTAGCTCTCATAATGTGGCCGATGCATGTCCCATACATGTCTTACACTAGCACACATATCACCTAATGTCATGGCATGAATATCCAATTCTATTCCTCATGTTCAACCGGGAGACTTTATTACATTAATTTCTCAACATGCATACTCATATTCATAATCAAAGCAATTTATGCAATATCAATTCAATCACAAATCATAACAATGTAGTTGCATGATTAACATACAACTTACCTTGGTTTACAAAATGTGAGCAACTAATTGGCCTAATCCACAAGCTTGGCCTTTCCCCAGTCCAAGTCTGATTTTCGTATTTCTTGATCTAAAATGGAAACATTTAGTCATTTAAGTATCAATTAAATCTAAACGCTCAATAATTTATAATTTGGGAAAAATGACCATTTTGCCCCTAAACTTTTACAAAATGACCATTTTACCCTTGGGCCCGAAAATTGATTTTTATCAAATTTTCTTATTAGCCAAGCCTAACTGACCATTTATTACTCTTATGACAACCCCAAATTTCACTATTTCACACAATTACAACCTATTTTATAACTTTTACAAAATGGTCTTTTTAGGTGTTTTCCATGAAAATCACTTTACAAATGTTGTTTATCTCACAACCATAACTCATATTCTTCCATAAAATTTCAGTTAACAACACATATGCTTTCATGGAAAAACCCTAGACTCTCAACCATTTTACAAAATAGTCCTCTCAATAGCTAGATTAAGCTTTAGAGGTTCCAAAAACACAAAAATTATCAAGAAAGACCACCAAGAAGACTTACTTGCAAGAGTTTAAGGTTGCTGAAAATTTTAAGCTGCCATGGCTGTTTTCTTGAAGAGAAATCAGTGGAGAAAGAAGGAGAGAGATGAGAAAAATGACAACTTTTCCTATTTGTTTTATTCTATTCAATTTTTTCACCTAACTTCACCAAATGTTGACTTTTCTATTTCTTTGTCTCCCATGGCCGGCCACCTCTCTCAAAAGGGTCTATTTTTCCTTTAAATATATCCACAATATGATTCATAGTCACCTTTATCTAATAAAATAGGACTTTTGCACTTTATGGGATTTAGTCCTTTTTCACAATTAAGCATGAAATCGCTAAAATTAACTCACCAAAATTTTCATGCACTCATATAATCATACCATGACACCAAAATAATAATAAAATAATTTCTTGACCTTGGATTTGTGCTCCCAAAACTACTATTCCAATAAACCCAAAATCGGGCTGTTACAGTGAAAGATTATGGTGAGTTGCAAGCTGGTACATGTATGTACACAAAACGCATGCTTAATGAGTTCGATATGTGATGAAACCTTGGATTGGTTTGATTGAGTAAGTTATGATGTTAAGATTTTAAATACATTTATGCTAAGCTTGATAATGAATTCACAATGACATTTATGTTAATTTAATTTATGTTAAAGTGTGTTTATGATGCCTATTATTTGCATAGGAACTTATTAAGCTTTAAAGCTTACTCCCTTTCTTTTCCCTTGTCTTATAGTGTCACCAAGCCAAATCAGGGATCGAAGACGGTCAGAGATCCATTCACAGTATCAAATCTTCATTTTGGGTACTTATGATTACATTATTTTGAGTTATGGCATGTACAGGGACTTGGTCATTTTGTTATGTGTCATATTAGATTTGGCCAAATGTGTTGGCTTATAATGGTTGATGATTCTTTTTGTAAATGGCCATTGAAATTGGGTAATATTGGTTAAGTATGAATATGAAGATGTCTTTCATGGATGTGGATTTTGCATGGTTTGATATGATAAGCATGAGATGTTGTATGAGATAGGAAATAGCATGTAATTGATGTGTGGATGACTTGGTTGTGGTTGAATTGCTTGTATGTATATACTTGGATTTGTGTTTCTTGTTGTTGTGTAGGTTGGTACAAGGAAGGGTGGCAAAATGGCTTGGTAAATAGCTTATTTTTACCCACATGGGTAGATGCACGGGCATGTGTCTAGGCCATGTGTAACACCCCGAACCCAAAACCGACACCGGAGTCGAACACGAGGTGTTAACTGGCTTTAACTCCTTACAAAATTTATTTTCCAGACACTGCCCAATCTGTGTACTAGTCGTTTTAAAAATCATATCTTGAGTTTCGTAACTCGAAAATCAGTTTCGTAATTTTTCCCAGAAACTAGACTCATGTGCCCATCTATGTATTTTTTTTCTAGAATTTTTGGTCGGGCCAATTAGTACAGTTTATTAGTCAAAGTCTCCCCAGTTGCAGGGGTCGACTACACTGACCTTTGCCCATTACGACTTGGATATCTCCCTGCACGGGGCTCCAATACTGATGCCGTTTGTTTCTATGAAAACTAGACTCAGAGAGGAATCTGTACATATATGGTACGACCCCTAATTATCTCTGGTTAATTTGTAATTAATTTCCAAAGTCGGAGTAGGGAATCCAGAAACCGTTCTGGCCCTGTCCCACAAAAATCTGATTATCTCTTAATATACTGCCCATATGATCTTTTCGTTACTTCCTAATGAAAACAGACTCATCGAGCTTCGATTACATAATTTATTCATCAATTAATTCCACTCCTACTATTTTAATGATTTTTCAATCTCATGACACTGCTGCTGCCAGCATCTGTTACGAAAGTAACTAGGTCCATTTCATGCCTACCCTTGATCCAACTCAATCGAACGTTCGTGCCATTTTCGCATGGCTTAAAGTTTACATGCCAAAATTCAAACACAACGTAATAGCTTATACATGCCAAAATGTTCCTCTAAGCCAACTAAGAAGAAAGTACCAAAACTTGCTATCCGGTGTGATGACTTCGATGACGGCCCGACCCCGCAAAAATAGATGAGTCCAAGCAACCTATAATGGGTGACAAGGAAACATCGAGTGAGTTTATAACTCAGTAAGTCATAAGCAATGCACTACCATCTATCAATAACATTATCACAAGAGGAAACAAATGGAACGAGACAATTTACTCCATCCATACCGAACCATACCATAGTTCCTCCAACCTATCGATTCAATTTCATATCAATTCATGCATTCACATTCTAAATACTCATCAATAGGACATTGAAGCAATTTCATAAATCGATTTATTTTCGTTACAATCAAACGACTATACGGCCTTTCACCCATCCTACGATAAATTATATGTACGTGACTTCAAGTATATTTGTCACATAGGTTCGAACTTACCGAGCTCAACACCAAGTATAAGCATAGCACCTATTAGCCACGTACTCAAGACACTTACCCGATCCGCTGTCCGCGATCGACTCAATAATGTCGCACACATAGTGTCCATAATGATTCACGAATATTTATTGAGCCCGCACACTCAGTGCTATATAATCAACTCGCACACTTAGTGCTACGTAATCAAATCGCACACTTAGTGCCACATAGTCCAACTCGCACACTTAGTGCCGCATGGTCAATTCGCACACTTAGTGCATCATATTCATTTCGCACACTTAGTGCAACATAGTCGAATCGCACCCTTAGTGCTGTACAATTTAATCCCGCGCACTTAGCGCCAATCTCTTGGTCATAAATGGTCATCCCGTACGTTTAGTGCCGAGATCAACAACTCAGTACATCTTACCTCTTTTCTTTCATTCAACAATTTCATCATCACATACGTACATGCATATATATATATGTATATTTATTCATTCCAATCAGCATCAATACATACACATTATGACCATTTGAAATAATACCAACTACATGCTTAATGACTTACCTCGTGTTAGGTAAGACGGTTCCAACTCGGCTACTCGATAACCTTTTCTTTGCCTTTGCTCGATTCACCTCCTTTAACTCCTTGAGCTAAATCAATAATTTAACTAGTTTAATCACCTTGCTAAATATTTACAATCCAATTTCACATGTATATGTATGTGAGTATATTCGGCTAATAACCTCATGCAACTACCAAAGCCGAATCAACTAAATATACTTATGAATATATATATATCATCATCGAAATCACCTAAGCTTAGACATCAATTTTTAATTCCAAGCAAGTTGCCGAATGCAACCTTACTAAATTTTCATGGATTCAATATACCATTACCATGGAATCAACAACCAAAAATTCATAGACAATTTAGGAAAATCACATTACAAATCTCATATTCAAGCAAAGACCATGGCCGGAATGCACATATGACCTCATAACAAAAATATTGAACCTTTGGTTGCCCAATTAGCTTAACATCCATCAAATTTTAAATCAAGAAACTCACCTCATCTATAATCAACCCTCAATGCCCTAAAGCATCAAAAACAACATCAAAGAAATACAACCATCCATGGCCGAATGTCATAGCCGAATTGTTTTAACCATGAGTAACATAACAAGCATAGATCGTGTTTATGGATATACCGTGGCCGATTCAAGCTAATCACCTCCAAAATCATCAACCATTTTCGTTGCATATAACATATATAAACATGAATAAGTTTCACATAATCTCTTAACACATTAATTTCTTTCATCAACAACCTTTTGTTTCTTTATCCATCAAAACTTAAAGGTAAGAAAAAATCAAGTTCTTCTCACACATACCATAACCGAAAGCTCCATCCAACACTCTAAATTCGAAATTTTAGTATGGCTAGGTAAGAAAAACGTGATGATTAACCCAAACAACTATTATTTCAAAAGAAAAATTAACAAAATTTACTAACCTCCTCTTCATTCAAAAGGCCGAATGCCTTTGCTTCACCTTCTTCTCTTTTTTCTTTCTTTAGGTTCGGCTATTGTGGTAAGGAAAAGGATGAACACTCCTCCTTCCTCCCTTATTCTATTCATCCTTTCTTTTCTTTTTAATTCATTTCTTTTATTTCCTACTCCACTTACCAATATTAAATAATAATCAACATAAACTTGGAGGAATGGAACCATGCTTGGCCGGCCACCTATCAAGAATTGGGCACCTTGACATGCAAACCCAAACTTTCTCACCTTGTTATTATTTAATCCTTATAATTCATCTATCATCTTTTCTAACTTCGTCAACTAGGTCCTTTTTGAATTAATTCACAATCCTAATGCTAATATTAAGCATTTAATTTCTCATATATTCACTGTCACACAACAATTTATGCAATTAAAACACGAAAATAAATTTTTGGCTCGGTAATGTGGTCTCGAAACCACATTCCGACCAGGGTCTAATTTGGGTTGTCACAACTCTCCCCCACATAAGAAATTTTCGTCCCCGAAAATCTTACCGGTAAATAGGTTTGGGTATCGTTCTTTCATCGAGCTCTCGGGTTCCCAGGTTGCTTCCTCGATCCCGTGTTTAAGCCACAACACCTTAACCAACGGAACCCTTTTATTTCGCAACTCTTTCACTTCACGAGTTAGGATACGAATCGGTTCTTCTTCATAGCTCATATCAGCCTGAATTTCAACCTCCGACGGACTAATTATGTGCGAAGGATCAGATCTATAGCGCCGAAGCATCGAAACATGAAAGACGTCGTGAATCTTTTCAAGTTCAGGAGGCAAAATCAATCTATATGCAACCGGCCCCACTCGTTCGGAAATTTCGTACGGCCTAATGAATCTCGGGCTCAACTTGCCTTTACGGCCAAATCTGAGTACCTTTTTCCAAGGCGAAACTTTGAGGAACACTTTATCTCCCACCTGATATTCAATGTCCTTCCGTTTCAGATCCGCATACGATTTTTGACGATCTCTGGCTACCTTCAGACTTTCACGGATTACCTTTACTTTCTGTTCGGCATCTTTAATCAAATCAACTCCGAAAATTTTACTTTCACCGAGCTCGGTCCAAAACAATGGTGTACGGCATTTACGACCGTACAAAGCCTCATAAGGTGCCATCTTAATACTTGATTGGAAACTATTGTTGTAAGCGAATTCGATCAAAGGTACATACCGTTCCCATGAACCACTAAACTCAAGGATGCAGCATCTCAGCATATCCTCGAGTATCTGAATTATCCGCTCGGATTGACCATCGGTTTGGGGATGAAAAGCGGTGCTAAAATGCAGCTGGGTACCCAAAGCTTCTTGCAATTTCTTCCAAAATCGCGAGGTGAATCTCGGATCTCTATCCGACACGATAGAAATAGGTACTCCATGTAATCTCACAATCTGAGAAACATACAATTCGGCTAGTTTATCCAATGAAAAATCCGTACGCACGGGGATAAAGTGAGCCGACTTAGTCAGCCTATCAACAACAACCCAAATCGCATCCTTCTTACTTGCGGACAATGGCAGTCCGGACACAAAGTCCATTGTGACTCGGTCCCATTTCCACTCGGGTATCATGATCGGCTGAAGTAACCCTGAAGGCACTTGATGTTCCGCTTTCACTTGTTGACATATTAAACATCTCGAAACAAAGTCGGAGATGTCTCGCTTCATACCATGCCACCAAAACCGACGTTTCAAGTCGTTGTACATTTTCGTGCTCCCCGGGTGAATTGACATTCGGCTACAATGGGCTTCGTTCAGAATCATCGGAATGAGTTCCGAATTCCTTGGAACACACAAACGACTTCTAAACCTCAAACAACCATCATCATCAATCTGAAACTCCGATTCCTTGTTCGGAACACACTCAGCTCGTTTTGCAACCAATTCATCATCGACTTTCTAAGCTTCACGAATTTGATGAGTCAATAATGGTTTGGCTTTTAATTCAGCTACTAACACATTGTCAGGTAGAACAGACAAGTGTACATTCATCGCTCGCAAAGCAAACAGTGATTTCCGGCTTAAGGCGTCCGCAACCACATTAGCCTTTCCCGGGTGGTAATCAATGACAAGCTCGTAATCTTTCAACAACTCAAGCCAACGTCTTTGTCGCAGATTCAAGTCTCGTTGAGTCATCAAATATTTGAGACTTTTGTGATCCGAAAACACATGGCACTTCTAACCAAACAAATAATGTCGCCATATTTTCAATGCAAACACAATGGCGGCTAGTTCGAGATCATGGGTCGGATAATTTCTCTCGTGTGGCTTCAATTGTCTCGACGCATAGGCCACAACTCGACCTTCTTGCATCAATACGCAACCCAACCCGAGTAGGGATGCGTCACTATAAACGACAAACTCTTTACCCGATTCGGGTTGCACCAAAATTGGAGCTTCAGTCAGATGAGTTTTCAGTTGATCGAAGCTTTTCTGACATTTCTCCGTCCATTCGAATTTAACATCCTTCTGAAGTAGCTTCGTCATTGGTGTGGCTATCATCGAGAAACCTTTGACAAATCGTCGGTAATAGCCGGCGAGCCCTAGAAAGCTCCGGACTTCGGTAACGTTTCTCGGAGGCTTCCAGTTAAGTATGGCTGAAATTTTGCTCGGGTCAACTCGAATACCCGATGCGGACACGACATGACCCAAGAAGCTAACCTCTCTTAACCAGAACTCACACTTACTGAACTTAGCATATAACTGCTTATCCCGCAAAATTTGCAACACTTGCCTCAGATGCTCAGCATGTTCGGTCTCATCTCTTGAATAGACCAAGATGTCATCAATAAACACAACTACAAACCGATCCAAGTACGGCCTGAAGATCCGATTCATCAAATCCATAAACACCGCAGGGGCATTAGAGAGCCCAAACGGCATCACTAAGAACTCGTAGTGACCGTACCTCGTTCTGAAAGCAGTTTTGGGTACGTCCGAATCTCGAATCCGCAACTGATAATAACCCGATCTCAAATCTATCTTTGAAAACACCGATGCTCCCTTTAATTGATCGAACAGATCATCAATACGCGGTAACGGATACTTATTCTTTATCGTCACTTTATTCAGTTGACGATAGTCAATGCACAACCTCATGGTTCCGTCCTTCTTTTTCACGAACAATACTGGTGCACCCCAAGGTGAGAAACTCGGTCGAGCGAAACCTCTATCCGTCAATTCTTGCAACTGAGCTTTCAACTCTCTTAACTCGGTTAGTGCCATACGATTCGGAGCGATCGAAATTGGCGTAGTTCCAGGTACAAGCTCAATTCCAAACTCTACTTCCCGAACAGGTGGCAAACCCGGTAACTCTTCAGGAAAAACATCCGGGTATTCACAAACCACCGGCACCGACTCGGGTTTCTTTTCTAACTCCTTGTCATCAAGTACATACGCGAGGTATGCTTCGCACCCTTTCCTTACATATTTCTGGGCCAACATTGCTGATATTACAGCTGGCAACCCCCTTAAGTCCGCAGACTCAACTCGGATTATTTCGTTATTCGCGCACTTCAAATCGATAGTCTTGCTTTTGCAATTCACAACCGCATCATGCGCGGTTAACCAATCCAAACCAAGAATAACATCAAACTCGTCGAACGGTAAAAGCATCAAATCGGCCGGAAAACAGGATTCTCGGATTATTAGAGGGCATCTCTTACACACTTTATCAACAAGTACGCATTGACCCAAAGGGTTTGACACTCGAATTACTAGCTCAGTAGACTCAACAGGTAGAGTCTTACTGGATGCTAAGGTTTCGCATACATATGAATGAGTAGAGCCAGGGTCAATCAATGCAATCACATTAGTATCAAAGAGAGTGAAGGTACCAGTGATGACGTCGGGGGAGGATGCCTCCTCTCGTGCGCGAATGGCATATGCTCTAGCAGGAGTACGGTTCTCGGCGCGATCGGCCGTATCAGAGGCCCCCCTCTGACTACCACCCCTGCCTCCTAAAATTCTCGGTGGTCTACCTCTAGATGTCACTCCACTAGGTCTTGCACCTTGAATCTTATTCTTCTCATCCAGCTCCGTGCAATCTCTAATGAAGTGGTCCTTCGAACCGCATCCGTAACAGGCCCTGTTAGTAGACTTGCCCCAACATTCACCTAGGTGTCGTCTTCCACACTGGGGACATTCAGGTTTCTCGTGACGATTATTGCCCACACTAGCTACCGAAGTAGCTCGGGAGCCCATCGATGGTCTTGCCCTGATGGAAATTCCCGCAGTCGCCCTCGACTTATTAATGTCCTCCCTGAACTTCTTTACAGCTGAGAACGGAGCTTTACCCGTCGATCTTTTACGATAATCTCTAGCTTCAAATTCAGCCTTCCTCTTCTCCTTTCCAAGTTCTTCCGCCTTGCAGGCTCGTTCGACTAGTGTTACGAATTCCTTTATTTCCAAAATACCCATTAGTAGCTTTAAATCTTCATTCAATCCTTCCTCGAATCTTTTGCACATAGCAACCTCATCAGCTACACACTCCCGGGCATACCTACTAAGTCTTACGAATTCATGTTCGTATTCAGATACAGTCATACGGCCTTGCTTGAGTTCCAAGAACTCCTTACGCTTCTGATCAATGAACCGTTGGCTAATAAATTTCTTCCGGAATTCCGTTTGAAAGAAGTCCCAAGTTACTCGCTCGTTCGGGACTATGGAAATCAAGGTCCTCCACCAATAGTAGGCTGAGTCTCGCAACAAAGATACAGCACATTTTAGACATTCGTCGGGTGTGCATGACAATTCATCGAACACCCGAATGGTGTTATCAAGCCAGAACTCGGCCCTTTCGGCATCATCAGTCACTATGGCCTTGAACTCCTCGGCCCCACGCTTCCTAATCAAGTCTACAGGTGGCTTACTCAGCCTCACAGGATCAGCGACTGATGGCATTACAGGCTCTTGGGGTGGACTATTCAAATTTGGGAATTGTTGGACAGCCGGGTTGGTTCGGGCATATTGCGCGACCCACTCATTCATCATGGTAAAGAAGGCTTGTTTAGCCCCCTCACCTTGATTATTCGCAGATGACTGAGGTTCAACAGGCGGCGTCCCTTGTGCAGGAGCAGCCGCTACGCTCTCAACGTCATCCGCTAGGGTTCTTTCTTCACCGGGGTCCATTTACTAATCAAAACAAAACATTTCCACCGTCAGAAGTCATCAAACATTTAAACATTAACATTCGGCATGTATAGCTAGACTCATACGCGCTATGGTAGTCCTAGAACCGACTAAACCATGGCTCTGATACCAATTAAATGTAACACCCCGAACCCGAAACTGACACCGGAGTCGAACACGAGGTGTTAACTGGCTTTAACTCCTTACAAAATTTATTTTCCAGACACTGCCCAATCTGTGTACTAGTCGTTTTAAAAATCATATCTTGAGTTTCGTAACTCGAAAATCAGTTTCGTAATTTTTCCCAGAAACTAGACTCATGTGCCCATCTATGTATTTTTTTTCTAGAATTTTTGGTCGGGCCAATTAGTACAGTTTATTAGTCAAAGTCTCCCCAGTTGCAGGGGTCGACTACACTGACCTTTGCCCATTACGACTTGGATATCTCCCTGCACGGGGCTCCAATACTGATGCCGTTTGTTTCTATGAAAACTAGACTCAGAGAGGAATCTGTACATATATGGTATGACCCCTAATTATCTCTGGTTAATTTGTAATGAATTTCCAAAGTCGGAGCAGGGAATCCAAAAACCGTTCTGGCCCTGTCCCACAAAAATCTGATTATCTCTTAATATACTGCCCATATGATCTTTTCGTTACTTCCTCATGAAAACAGACTCATCGAGCTTCGATTACATAATTTATTCATCAATTAATTCCACTCCTACTATTTTAATGATTTTTCAATCTCATGACACTGCTGCTGCCAGCATCTGTTACGAAAGTAACTAGGTCCATTTCATGCCTACCCTTGATCCAACCCAATCGAACGTTCGTGCCATTTTCGCATGGCTTAAAGTTTACATGCCAAAATTCAAACACAACGTAATAGCTTATACATGCCAAAATGTTCCTCTAAGCCAACTAAGAAGAAAGTACCAAAACTTGCTATCCGGTGTGATGACTTCGATGACGGCCTGACCCCGCAAAAATAGATGAGTCCAAGCAACCTATAATGGGTGACAAGGAAACATCGAGTGAGTTTATAACTTAGTAAGTCATAAGCAATGCACTACCATCTATCAATAACATTATCACAAGAGGAAACAAATGGAACGAGACAATTTACTCCATCCATACCGAACCATACCATAGTTCCTCCAACCTATCGATTCAATTTCATATCAATTCATGCATTCACATTCTAAATACTCATCAATAGGACATTGAAGCAATTTCATAAATCGATTTATTTTCGTTACAATCAAACGACTATACGGCCTTTCACCCATCCTACGATAAATTATATGTACGTGACTTCAAGTATATTTGTCACATAGGTTCGAACTTACCGAGCTCAACACCAAGTATAAGCATAGCACCTATTAGCCACGTACTCAAGACACTTACCCGATCCGCTGTCCGCGATCGACTCAATAATGTCGCACACATAGTGTCCATAATGATTCACGAATATTTATTGAGCCCGCACACTCAGTGCTATATAATCAACTCGCACACTTAGTGCTACGTAATCAAATCGCACACTTAGTGCCACATAGTCCAACTCGCACACTTAGTGCCACATGGTCAATTCGCACACTTAGTGCATCATATTCATTTCGCACACTTAGTGCAACATAGTCGAATCGCACCCTTAGTGCTGTACAATTTAATCCCACGCACTTAGCGCCAATCTCTTGGTCATAAATGGTCATCCCGTACGTTTAGTGCCGAGATCAACAACTCAGTACATCTTACCTCTTTTCTTTCATTCAACAATTTCATCATCACATACGTACATGCATATATATATATGTATATTTATTCATTCCAGTCAGCATCAATACATACACATTATGACCATTTGAAATAATACCAACTACATGCTTAATGACTTACCTCGTGTTAGGTAAGACGGTTCCAACTCGGCTACTCGATAACCTTTTCTTTGCCTTTGCTCGATTCACCTCCTTTAACTCCTTGAGCTAAATCAATAATTTAACTAGTTTAATCACCTTGCTAAATATTTACAATCCAATTTCACATGTATATGTATGTGAGTATATTCGGCTAATAACCTCATGCAACTACCAAAGCCGAATCAACTAAATATACTTATGAATATATATATATCATCATCGAAATCACCTAAGCTTAGACATCAATTTTTAATTCCAAGCAAGTTGCCGAATGCAACCTTACTAAATTTTCATGGATTCAATATACCATTACCATGGAATCAACAACCAAAAATTCATAGACAATTTAGGAAAATCACATTACAAATCTCATATTCAAGCAAAGACCATGGCCGGAATGCACATATGACCTCATAACAAAAATATTGAACCTTTGGTTGCCCAATTAGCTTAACATCCATCAAATTTTAAATCAAGAAACTCACCTCATCTATAATCAACCCTCAATGCCCTAAAGCATCAAAAACAACATCAAAGAAATACAACCATCCATGGCCGAATGTCATAGCCGAATTGTTTTAACCATGAGTAACATAACAAGCATAGATCGTGTTTATGGATATACCGTGGCCGATTCAAGCTAATCACCTCCAAAATCATCAACCATTTTCGTTGCATATAACATATATAAACATGAATAAGTTTCACATAATCTCTTAACACATTAATTTCTTTCATCAACAACCTTTTGTTTCTTTATCCATCAAAACTTAAAGGTAAGAAAAAATCAAGTTCTTCTCACACATACCATAACCGAAAGCTCCATCCAACACTCTAAATTCAAAATTTTAGTATGGCTAGGTAAGAAAAACGTGATGATTAACCCAAACAACTATTATTTCAAAAGAAAAATTAACAAAATTTACTAACCTCCTCTTCATTCAAAAGGCCGAATGCCTTTGCTTCACCTTCTTCTCTTTTTTTCTTTCTTTAGGTTCGGCTATTGTGGTAAGGAAAAGGATGAACACTCCTCCTTCCTCCCTTATTCTATTCATCCTTTCTTTTCTTTTTAATTCATTTCTTTTATTTCCTACTCCACTTACCAATATTAAATAATAATCAACATAAACTTGGAGGAATGGAACCATGCTTGGCCGGCCACCTATCAAGAATTGGGCACCTTGACATGCAAACCCAAACTTTCTCACCTTGTTATTATTTAATCCTTATAATTCATCTATCATCTTTTCTAACTTCGTCAACTAGGTCCTTTTTGAATTAATTCACAATCCTAATGCTAATATTAAGCATTTAATTTCTCATATATTCACTGTCACACAACAATTTATGCAATTAAAACACGAAAATAAATTTTTGGCTCGGTAATGTGGTCTCGAAACCACATTCCGACCAGGGTCTAATTTGGGTTGTCACACCATGTGTGACACACGGCTTGCCCTATGAATGTGTGATCCAATCGTATGTCCCCTGTATCTTGAATTTCAGCTTCGAATTGACCACACAGGCAGAGACACGACCGTGTGTCTCCGTAGTGTGAAAGACATAGCCTAGGGACATGGGCATGTGCCCAGGGCATGTGAAGTCTGCACCTATTTATGAAAAATTATAAAAATTAAACTTTCCACACGACCTAAGCACAGGGGCGTGTTACTTGGCCGTGTGACTTCAATTTGTTGATGATGTCATAAATAGAGAGTTACACGGGTCAGGGACACGGGCGTGTCTGATCACACGGCCTCCTTACACGGGCATGTCCCAAGCCACACAAGCGTGTCTCAAGCCACACGGGCGTGTCCCAAGCCACGCAAATGTGTGACCTTGTTTTGATGAAAAATTTTCTAAGTGTTGTAAAATTTTTGAAAGTTCTCGGTTTGGTCCTGAACCACCCCTAATGTATGTTTTAGGCCTCGTAGGCTCATTTAAGGGACGATATGAATATTTTTGAAAAGTTTTAAATTTGAGTGGAAATTGATGTCTAGGTTTTGAATGTTTGTTTGAGTTTAAGTTCGGTAATGCCTCGAACCCTGTTCCGACATCGGATACGGGTAAGGGGTGTTACAAAGTACTTAGAGAAGCTGAAATGTTTTGATGGCCTAGCAAAATTGATAAATTATGCAATAATCATATGATTAATTATTTGATATTTTGAGGTGTTTGATGATTTAAAATGATTGAAATATGTTTGGTAATGTTTGGTACTGAAATTAGCATCAAATGAAAATGTTTTGGGCATGTTTTAAGGTCTTCTACATTGAAGTATCAATACTTGTTAAACTTGTATCAATACAAATAATTTAAAGAGAGAAAAATGAATAGTTCCATGGAAGATGTATCGATACTTTAAATAGTAAGTATCGGTACAAGTGCCCTCTGTTACCCTATTTTTTCTCAATTGGTCCGAAAGGGGCCCAAACGACCTCTGGTCACATCCAAGCTGTAGGAGATGCTTAGAAATAACCCATGATACCTTAAAAGAGTTTAGAACGATAAGAATCAAGTGTATAAGTGGAATGTGAATTAACTTGACTTTGAGCCCTAATGTGGCATCTTTTCCTTAGGTTATCAGATTTACCCGAGTAAGGGTGTTACAAGAAGATATCATTCGAGTGAAGTAAAAGTTAATTGAAGTATTTTTACATGTTGTTAGTTATTTTTGTTAAAATTACTTAATTTTTCATTTCTTTTAGTGTGATAGTTGTGGATATCTAGGGTTCTTGAAATGATCTTGTTTTTTATTTTTATGTAAAGTAGCAAATTATCTTTTTATATTATAGTCATTGTTTTGCGGGATATTTTCATTATTAGATAAAATGTTCTTTGATCATGGGTGATTGCAACCTAGTATTACATTACCAATTATAAAAGCAGAACAATATGAAACAAATCTGGGTATGTTTGGATAGATTTCAAACAAAGTGCAATTCTGTGGGAATACATTTAGGGATCCAATTTTTTTCTTAAAATGGTTTGAGGAAGTGTTCAATACAATCATACATGTGGAGTTACCAAGTGATTTGATTAAATTATTTTTTATTCCTTTTGCATTAGCTGTGTAACACCCTATAGCTTGCTTGTAACACCCCGTACCCGAGACCGTTGCCGGAGTCGAACACGAGGTGCTAACCGACTTAATTCATTTACTTTTACAGTCCATTTTAAAAATTTCCAGGCAGTTGGCTAGCTGTATCACTGTCACCTTAAAAATCATATCTTGAGTTATAAAACTCGAAAATCAGTTTCGTAATTTTTCCATGAAACTAGACTTATATTTCCATCTACATATTTTTTTCTAGAATGTTTGGTCAAACCAATTAGTACATTTTATTAGTTAAAGTATCCCCTGTTTCAGGGTTCGACTACACTGACCTTTTCGCATTACTACTTGGATATCTCCCTGTACAGGGATTCAATACTGATGCCGTTTGTTTCTATAGAAACTAGTCTCGAAAAGGAATCTATAAATATATGGCATGACTTCTAATTATCTCTGGTTAATTTATAATGAATTTCCAAAGTCGGAACAGGGAATCCAGAAACCGTTTTGGCCCTGTTTCGCGAAAACTTAAATATCTCATAATATACTATTCATATGATCGTTTCGTTACTTTCCTATGAAAATAGATTCATCAAGGTTCGATTACATAATTTATTCACTATTTAATTCCATTCCTACTATTTTTAGTGATTTTTCACATCCACATCACTGCTGCTGCCAGCATCTATTTTTAAGGTAAACTTTACCTATTTCATGATCCTTCATGGATCAACTAGAGTTTGTCATACATATATCAAAAGTGATCATGAATAACCATTCCCATGGCTAACCGTTGCCAACATTTCCACACCTCTCGACGGACAACATACAAAACGACTATAATGCTATGATCAAAGTATATTTAAGCCATTTTCGCATGGCTATCCAAATTTACACAATACCAAAGGGTTCATGACCAACAACAAAAGGGTGGTCCTATACATGCCATTTCAAAGTTCAACCAAAAGTATACCAAAAGGAGCTTTGATAGTGTGGGTGACTTCGACTTCAAAATCCCGAGTCCGATAGCTGAAGAACCAAAATCTATAAAACAGAGAATCAAAGAAACGGAGTAAGCATTAAATGCTTAGTAAGTTTTGAGCAAAGAATTTAGACACAACCAAAGTATAGCATTCATGTAGCTAAACAGATAATTTCATATGCACAAATTTTCAATATCATACTTACTTCACATTACCAACCCTTATATTCAAACACAAAGATCAACTTAGCCAAAGGCCGGTAGCTCATTTATCAACTGAGCGAATACTTATTTGTAAGGGCTCAACTAATTCAAAGCACATACGAAACATACCTCAATGTTGGGATGTTACAAGCATATTAACTGAAATTTTTACAGCAAGATCGTTCATTCCCGAATCACGTACCTTCGAAATTTAACCGGATATAGCTACTCGTTCAAATGCCTTCGGGACATAGCCCGGTTATAGTAACTCGCACAAATGCCTTCGGGACTTAACCCGGATTTAGTAACTCGCACCAATGCCTTCGGGCTTAGCCCGAAATTAGTATCTCGCACAAATGCCTTCGGATCTTAGTCCGGATATGGTCACTTAGCACAAAGCCTTCGGGACTTAGCCCGGACATCATTTGAATAACCATGCACATTTAACAATAAATCATGACACATTCGTATTTCATTTTCATTAGCAAAACTCAAACACAAGACACTTATCACTCTTGCAATTTCGGCTCAATAGCCACACACAAAGAGCATGATTTTGATTTGCTTAAAACATGATCTAATCAAATCATAATTTAAGCTCTATTACTCAAGAACTTACCTCGGATGTGGTCGAACGTTTTCAGTGGCTATTCGATAACTTTTTCCTTTCCCTTATCCAACTGTGGTCCTCTAAGCTCTTGAGCTAATTCAAACAAATTTAACTTATTAAAGTCTCATTATGCTAGCTTATGGCCGAATATGACAAGGAGTTTGATTGGTCATATGGCCACCTTCTAGCTCAACTACACAATGGTCATATGCATTTTTAATCACATCAAGCAATTTAATACAATTCATTCGAACATCAAAAGAAAACCTCAAGGTACTTAGCCCATATATACTTTAGGCATTAGAGTCACATATATATATGGAATCATGAATCAAACTCAACATTTTAGCTAATATTCCCCCTTGGCCGAATTTTCTAAGCCAAGGCAAAAGCATCAATATGCTTGCCTCTAACCGAATACATGCAACACCAATCTTCTTCCTATGGCCGAATATGCATGTCTATGTTGAGGCTGATTATATACTTAATACCACACATAAATGGCATACATTTTACTAACTAATGCATTACATATTATAACTCAATACGCATCCATCATTTAATCCATAACCGAAGCACCCTCATGTGTAAGTATATACTTTGAGATAATATATAGGTCATACCAATACATCATGTGCAATCATATATATATGTGCAAGAGCCGAATCACAAATTTGATTATAACCAAATTTAAACATATATCCAAAACATAAATCTTACCTACCATGCAATAAGCATAAATCACACTTATGGATATACCATGCCCGATACTTCCAACAACACCAAATAAAAATATACTTCATGGATCTAAGGTAGAACCAAGAAAGAAACTCATAATCATCAAGATGTAAGCAACTACCATTGTTCATCTAGATTTAGCATGAAACACAACCATCACCCTTATTAATCTCCATAGCCGAAAACCTTACTTATTCCAAAATCACAATTTCAACATGGGTTACCAACAATAACTTGATATCTCACTCAAAATCAACTAGGATTTCAAGAACTAGTATCAACTTCCTTACCTTAATATCGACCTAAGATGACCGATTGCTTCACTCATTCCTTCCTCCTCTCAATCCGGCCAAGAAGAACCAAAGAACACAACTTGTTTCCTTTCTTCCTTAGAACATTCGGCCAAGAGAAAATGAAAAAAGATGGACACTTTTTTTTTGTTTTCTTTCTTACATTCACGGCAATGGGGAGGGGGGAGAAACAATCACACACATTCTTTCTTTATTTTTTTCCATTTCTTTATTACCCATACTCCTTATTTTATTGTTCCTAACATACATCACTAACATAACATGTTTGTGACATGTTTCCACTCATAGCATGGCCAGCCACTATGCCTTAATTTGGGTAAATTGACATGCAAACCCATCATTTTCACAATATGCATTAATAGGCCACTTCGCATTTGCCTAGCACATTTCTAAATTTTCTCACATAAGTCCTATTTGATAAAATTCACTTACAATTAACAAAATTCAAACATGAAATTTTCACACATGCACATGTACATATAATGAGCATCAATTATGACGGTTAATTATTTTTATGACTCGGTTTAGTGGTCCCAAAACCACTTCCCGACTAGGGTCACATTAGGGCTGTCACATTGCTTGGTTGCCAAGCCCAGATACGGGATGCCGCACCACCATCTCGACCCATGTTCATCAAATAAGAAGCTTGTTTCAAGCAAACAGGTCATCTTTCATTAACTCGTATAAGTTTTAAGCCGTCCAAGTTGTAACAGCCCGGTTTAGACCCTAGTTAGAATAGTGGTTTTTGGACCATAAATCTGAGGTCAAAAAAATTATTTTAATATTATTTTAGTGTTTTTAATATGTGAATTGATATGTGTGAAAGTTTTGTGTGGAAATTTTATCGTTTGTGTGTTTAATTTGCAAAAAGGACCTAATCGCGTAAAATGTAAAAGTGACTAGCTAATTGTTAAAGTGCTTAATTACTATGTCTCTTTAAATGAAAGGTGCTTATGGTACAAATAAACCATAGTTATAATTAAAAATACATTGATGGACATAAGTTTGTGGAATTTTAATGATTTTATAAAGGGTAAATTGGTAAAATAGACATTAATGTTAATTAAAATAAAACAAAACATGATATTAAGGCCATTATTTCCATCCTTGTTGAAATTACAAAAAAAAAAAAGAGAAAATAAGAGTTCTAGGGTTCGGCACTCACATTGGTTAATTAAGATCAAGAAAAGAGGAATTCGTATTTAGATCGAGGGAAATCAAAGGTTATCAAGTAAACGATCCGAATCGTCAATTCCGAGTACGAGGTAAGTTTGTATGTGATATGATGTTACAGTTATGTTTTAATGCTTTGATGATGCATAAATTGTATAATTGACTATGGTTTAAGCACGATGATAAATCTTCTATGTTCGGCACTAAGTGTGTGATTTGAAATAACTTCGGCTATAAATAGCACTAAGTGTGCGAATTGGAATAGCTTCGGCTATATGAGGCACTAAATGTGCGATACCGAGATAGCTTTGGTCATTTGAGATGGCACTAAGTGTGTAGAATCGATACAACTTCGGCTAATCAATAAAGCACTAAGTGTGCGAATTCTTAAAGCATGGAAAGACTTTCGAATGAATTAATGTATTTGAATGAGAGGTGAGAATGAAATGAATAAATACGGGAAAGTTCAGGTATGTTCGGTACCTATGTGGTAGATGATACTATGTATATGAAGTTTGATGAAATCGTATGAACATATTAAATGTGATAGATTAGAATTGATGGATGAATTGTGAACTACTAAGTGTTTGTTAATTGATGTTTCGTATTATATAAACTATTGATTATAATTGATAGATTATAATTGATACGAACTTAGTAAGCTTTAAAGCTTATTGTGTAAAATGTTCTCTGTTTTATAGTGTTATAAAGCTAGCTCGTATCCAGGGATCGTCGGCGACTCATTCACACTATCGGGCATCTATTTTGGTACCATTTTGAAAGTTGTATATATGGTATATGGCATGTATAGGTTAGAGTTATTTTGATAGGTTTTGTGATATGAATATCTTGCCGGCTTGTAAATATTGGCATGTATGGCCTTTTAAGTTGGCCTAAATTATGTGTCTGATAAGTTATATGATGTATATAATGCTTATGGGATGGTTTGAATATGAAATGTTGAACTGATAAGTTTTGTGGTATGAAATATGTGATATAATGATGAGTTTATGTATTTGGAACTTATGTAAGTTGTGATGATTTTTGGTACATTGATTTGGTATGTTTTATTTGTAGAATTGAGTAATGAAATGGTTGACTATGAAATGGCATGAAATGTGTGTGATTGGGCATGTTTTGGGCTGCCCATAAATGTATGGAAATGATTCCAAATTGTTTTTTATGAGTTCATGATTGTAGCGTGGCAAATTTGGCTTTTCAAATGGCCTATTTTTTTCCACACGGGTAAAGACATGGGCGTGTGTCTCAGCCGTGTGTGACGCACGACCATGTTACACGACTGTGTGTCCTCTAGGGTACCCTATGATTTTAAGTCAGTATACCCTACAGTTTTGACACGACCTAGACACACGGGCGTGTCTATCGGTCGTGTATGGGCTGGCACATGAGCGTGTGGCCAGCCATGTGACCCAAGTCAGTAACCTCCCTAATTTTCACACGGGCTGGCACATGGGCGTGTCTTGTGGCCATGTGGACAAGTCAGTATGTATGCCCTATTTTTCCATGGCCTAGACACACGGGCCTGTCTAATGCCGTGTGAGGCACACGGCCTGTTCACACGGGCATGTGACCTTTATGACTTTGAAAAATGTTTAAGTTTCGAAAAATTTTGTATGCTTTTGATTTAGTCCCGACCCCTTTCTAAAGCATGTTTAAGGTCTCGTTGACCTATGTAAGGGACTCTGTATTGATGTATGACCTATGATGCTATGATGATTGTGAACTGAATGCTAAATGTTCCGATATGTGCGGTAATGCCTCTTAACCCTAGTCTAGTAATGGATACGAGTTAGGGGTGTTACACAAGTAGTTTAATTAACATTGTTACATGCAATTCATTCGTTAATCGATCATACATTCAGCCAGAATCATGCATAAGGACTAATTAGCAAAATTTCGTGAAAATGTCTGTAGGTATCGATACTGATAATTAGGTATCAATATTTTCCTTGAGTGATATCGATACCACTTGGAAAAACGATACCAAATGAGCATAATGTGACAGCCCTAAATTGACCCTAGTCGGGAAGTGGTTTCGGGACCACAAAACCGAGTTATGAAAATAATTAATTGTTATATTCTATGCTTATTATGTGTGTACATGCATATGTGGAAATTTCATTCCCTAATTTTGCCAATTGTATGAGGAATTATTAAATAGGGATCAACATGAGACATGGTGAAATATGATAGGCTAATTTTAAAGGGCTTATTAGTGCATGTCAACACAAAGGTGGACTTGCATGTCAAATTTGCCCAATTCCCTTATAGTGGCCGGCCAAGATGGATTGATGATGGGCAATTTATTTGTTGAATTAGATATTATAATAGGAAATTGGGTTATTGGAGACATAATGAATTAAAGAAAGAATAAAAAAAAAAGAGAAAGGAAGCCACTATCATATCATCTTCTCCATTGTTGAAACTGGAGAAAGAAGAAAAAGAGAAAAGCTTGGCTAAGGTTCGGCCATTGGGAGTTAGATTAAGGTTAGTCTTTTGTTTGGTTTTTGATAATTTTCACATTTTTGATATCATTGCTTTGTGTTCTATAAAACCCATGGTTCAATTTTGTGAATTGATGATGATTTTGTGTTTTGCCATTGATGAGTGCTTGAGCTTTTTGATAGTTGTTGATGAAAAATGAAAGATATGTTAAAGATTAATATGTTTTGTGTTGAAGTTTTTGGTGATTTTGAGTAGTTAGGGCTAAATTACAAAAATAAATTTTTGAAGGACTCAAAGGTGAAATAAATGAAATGTATGGACTTATATGGGTACTAGGAAGATTCGGCCCTTAAGGAGTGTGACCAAATTTTGTGTATTTTGTGTTTTGTGGAATAAAGACTAAATTGTGAAAGTGCGAAATATTAGGGGTAAAAATGTAATTTACCCATTTATGCGTTATTAGACTAAATTGAATGAAAATATGTTAAAATGAGATTTATTTGAATATGTTAAGATCAAGAAACCAAGAAATTGGATTTAGATCGGGGAAAATCGAAAGTAGTTGAGTAGCCGATCAATTAGTCGACGACATCCGAAGAAAGTTTATAAGCAATTAGATATTAAAATTTCAGAATAAATGTTAGTTATATATGCTGAAATGGAAATATGATAAATGTATATATAGCTGAATGTGATATGTGTGAATTATATGTTAAATTAAGGCTTGGTAAGCTAGCTATTAAGGTGAAATGCTAATGTTAGTATTTGATTTGGTAATAATCAGTTTGGGGCAAGCAGCAGTAAGGTGATTTTGGAAAATCGCCATAATTTGTAGGAGTTGAATTAGAAGCTGAGTGAATTATGTCATTAAAGCTTGAAGAGTCTATTTTCTTACAAAAGAAACTATAAAAACAAAAGAGTTACCGATCTTGAGATATTTGAAGTATTGTGGGCTGAGTCAAAATGACTACTAGATTCCCTGTTCTGTTTTTAGAAAATCATTATAAATTGTACAAAAATGATTATAAGATAAAATTTATATGCTTAGACTCCTTAATGAGCCTAGTTTCAAATGAGATCAAATACAACACATTTTGAATTCTGTAAAATGAGAAATTTGATTCGTAGTGAAGAGTGGTCAGAACAGTCAAACAGTGAAACAAGGGAAAATGTAAGAAAAATCTGGTATTGATTGGCCAAGCCTAAAATTCTGAAAATTTTATGGATGGAATATATACGAGTCTATATTCAGGGAAAATTAACGGAAAGTGATTTGGAGTTTAGTAGCTCCAGTTATAAATAATTTAGTAACTACTGCTCAGGAAAACAGCTCGTAGTGAATATGCGATTTTGTTGTAAACATTAATGAAAATTTGCCAATGAATTATTTATTGATTATTATAAAGCTTACTATAATCTATGTGTGTGAAAGTCGGATCAATATATATATTATTCTGAAAGTAATACTTGAATAGTCGATTAATGACTATTTTAAATTTTGTTGAACTTAAGCTCAAGAGCAAAGGGGAACTAGATCCGATAAAGGGAAGGAAAAAGTAATTGAATAGCCATTGAAGTCGTTCGACAACATCTGAGGTAAGTCTTCGAGTAATGACCCTACTTGAATTATATTGAAATGATTAGTCATACTATGACGGATAGTCGAATGTGCATAGAGACTATGTTATAAAGCCAATCGAAATCATGCTCTTTGTGTGTGGCTATTGAGCCGAAATTGGAAAGGTTTAATAAATGCTTTGTGTTTGAGCCTTAGTAACGAAAGTGAAATATGGATGTGTCATGATTGTTGATATATGTGTGCATGAGCATTTGACTGATATCCGGGTTAAGACCCGAAGGCATTTGTGCAAATTGATATATCCGGGCTAAGACCCGAAGGCATTTGTGCGAATTGATATATCCGGGATAAGACCCGAAGGCATTTGTGCGAATTGATATATCCGGGATAAGACCCGAAGGCATTTGTGCGAATTGATATATCCGGGCTAAGACCTGAAGGCATTTGTGCGAATTGATATATCCGGGCTAAGACCCGAAGGCATTTGTGCGAATTGATATATCCGGGATAAGCATTTGTGCGAATTGATATATCCGGGCTAAGACCTGAAGGCATTTGTGCGAATTGATATATCCGGGCTAAGATCGGAAGGCATTTGTGCGAATTGATATATCCGGGCTAAGACCCGAAGGCATTTGTGCGAATTGATATATCCGGGATAAGACCCGAAGGCATTTGTGCGAACTGATATATCCGGGCTAAGACCCGACGGCGTTTGTGCGAATTGATATATCCGGGCTAAGACCCGAAGGCAGTTGTGCAAGTTGATATATCCGGGCTAAGACCCAAAGGCATTCGTGCGAGTTGCTATACCCGGGTTAAGACCCGAAGGCAATTGAGCTTGTGGTTATATCTGGCTAAATTCCGAAGAAACTTGGGTTTGAATGTGAGCGTTTTGTGCTGCAATAAATTCAATTAATACGCTCGATAAACCCAAACGATAAGGTATGTTTGCATGTGCTTCGAAAAAAAAAAGTCGATTCGCTTTAAATAATATTCGTTCAATCGACTAACGAATTTTCGGCTTTTAGATAGGTTGATACCTTGTGTGTGTATATGTTGATGAAGTGTGAAGTAAGTTTGCTTATGAGAATGTGAATTAATAAAGTGATTTATTTAGCTATGTGAATGCAATACTTTAGTCAAAGCCGATTTCATTACTTGAAACTTACTAAGCTTTAAAATGCTTACCCCGTTGCTTTGGCTCTCTGTTTTATAGATATTGTTCGTTAGCTATCGGATTCGGGATCATCGAATTCGAAGTCATCCACACTATCAAAGCTCTTTTGGTACTCTTTTAGTTGAACTCTGGATATGGCATGTATAGGACTACCCGTTTGTTGTGGGTCATGGACCCTTTGGACTTGTATAATTTTGGTTAGCCATGCGAAAATGGCTTATATATGTTTGAGTATAATGTTATAATCATTTAGTGTGAATATGCTTGACAAGGATTGGCCATGGGAATGGTTAATCACCATCATCATTTGTGCTACTCATGCTAAAAGGGCTAGTTGAATTATGGAAACTATGAAATAGGTAAAGTCTACCTTAAAGGCAGATGCTGACAGCAGCAGTGATGTAGATTTGGAAAATCACTAAAAATAGTAGGAATGGAATTAAATAGTGAATAAATTATGTAAACGAACCCTGATGAATCTATTTTCATAGGAAAGTAACGAAATGATCATATGGACAGTATGTTAAGAGATATTCAGGTTCTCGTGAGACAGGGCCAGAACAGTTTCTGGATTCCCTGTTCCGACTTTGGAAATCCATTATAAATTAACCAGAGATAATTAGGAGTCATACCATATATTTATAGATTCCTCTCTGAGTCTAGTTTCCATAGAAACAAACGGAATCAGTATTGAAGCTCTGTGCATGGAGATATCCAAGTCGTAATGCGCAAAGGTCAGTGTAGTCGATCCCTGTAACATGGGGGACTTTGACTAATAAACTGTACTAATTGGCCTGACCAAAAATTCTAGAAAAAAATATGTAGATGGGCATATGAGTCTAGTTTCAGGGAAAAATCACGAAACTGATTTTCGAGTTGTGAAACTCAAGATATGATTTTTAAAGCGACTAGTACGCAGATTGGGCAGCGTCTGGGAAATATTTTTTATAAGGGGTTTAAAGTCTGTTAACACCTCGTGTTCGACTCCGGTGTCGGTCTCGGGTTCGGGGTGTTACATTTGATTGGTATCAAAGCTACGGTTTAGTCGATTCTAGGACTACCGTAATGCGTTGGGTCTAGCTATACATGCCATTTTATGTGATTATCTGATAGTGTGGTGATTTCTGACATTTGCAAATGTGTTTAATTATAGTAATGGATCCCGATCCCGACCGAGTGGTAGCTGATGATCTTGAGAGTGTAGCGCCTGCTCCCGCACAAGGGACAGCGCCGGCGGACTCTCAACCGAATGCTAGTAACCCGAATGATGAAGCTAGACAAGCTTTCTATAGTGTGATGAATGATTGGTTTAACCAATACATTCGAACTAATACGGCTGTTCCACACCCTCCATTCCCGACTAATACAACCCCCGCACCTACAATACCTCCGGTAACTGACCAAATAAGGTCAAATAAGCCCCCAGTTGACAAAATCCGAAAACATGGGGCTACTGAATTTAAGGCTACGGATAGCGACGATGTCGAGCGAGCTTGTAAAGCCGAAGAGTTTAGAATAGAAAAACAAAAAGTTGATGTGAGAACTGGAGAGTTTCGTAAAAGATCCTCGGGAAGGTCTCTTCAACAGGCATCAAAGAAATTTCGAGATGATGTGGGTCGGTCTAGAGGCACTTCGGGCCTTTTTAGACGAGATCGTGATCGACCCCCTGTGGGTACCCGAGGCACTTCGATCGCCAGTGTTGGGAATGAATGTCGAGACAGAACAGAATGTCGATATTGTGGTAAATGGCATTCGGGGAGTTGTAGATTCCATGACCGCTCCTGTTACAAGTGTGGATCAGTTGACCACTTCATTAAAGATTGCCCGAGGATGTCTGAACAGAATGTAAATCAGAGTGAGAAACCGGGTGCTACCACTGCTCGAGGTAGACCATCTAGAAATACGGGCAATGCTAGTGGTGGTCAGAGAGGATCTAGAGATGCTACGACCAGATCCGAGGCTCGTGCGCCTGCTGGAGCTTATGCTATACGTGCCCGCGAGGATGCTTCTTCGCCTGATGTTATTACCGGTACTTTTACTCTCTTTGATACTAATGTAATTGCTTTGATTGACCCCGGTTCTACTCATTCTTACATACGTGAAACCTTAGCATCCAGTAAGACTTTACCTATTGAGTCTACTGAGTTCGTAATTCGGGTGTCAAATCCCTTGAGTCGTTACGTGCTTGTCGACAAAGTGTGTAAGAAATGTCCCCTAATAATCCGAGGTTCCTATTTTCCGGCGGACTTGGATGGGTTGCCAGCTGTAATATCCTCAATGTTGGCACAGAAATATGTAAGAAAAGGTTGCGAAGCATACCTTGCGTATGTACTTGATGACAAAGAATTAGAAAAGAAACCCGAATCTGTGCCGGTGGTTTGTGAATACCCGGATGTCTTTCCTGAAGAATTACCGGGTTTACCACCTGTTCGGGAGGTAGAGTTTGGTATTGAGCTTGTACCTGGAACTACGCCGATTTCGATAGCTCCGTATCGTATGGCACCAACCGAGTAAAAAGAGTTGAAGGCTCAGTTGCAAGAATTGATGGATAGAGGTTTTGCTCGACCAAGTTTCTCACCTTGGGGTGCACCAGTATTGTTCGTGAAAAAGAAGGACGGAACCATGAGGTTGTGCATTGACTATCGTCAACTGAATAAAGTGACGATAAAGAACAAATATCCGTTGCCGCGCATCGATGATTTGTTCGACCAACTGAAGGGAGCCTCAGTGTCCTCAAAAATGGATTTGATGAATCAGATCTTCAGACCATATTTGGATCGGTTCGTAGTTGTGTTCATTGATGACATCCTGATCTATTCAAGAGATGAGACCGAACATGCCGAGCATCTGAGGCTAGTGTTACAAATTTTGCGGGATAAGCAGTTATATGTTAAGTTCAGTAAGTGTGAGTTCTGGTTAAGAGAGGTTAGCTTCTTGGGTCATGTGATATCCGCATCGGGTATTCGAGTTGACCCGAACAAAATCTCAGCCATACTTAACTGGAAACCTCCGAGAAATATTACTGAGGTTCGGAGCTTTTTGGGACTCGCCAGTTATTACCGACGATTTGTCAAAGGTTTCTCGATGATAGCCACACAAATGACAAAGCTACTTCAAAAGGATGTTAAGTTCGAATGGACGGAGAAATGTCAGAAAAGTTTCGATCAACTGAAAACTCATTTGACTGAAGCTCCAATTTTAGTGCAACCCGAATCAGGCAAAGAGTTTGTCATTTATAGTGACGCATCCCTACTTGGGTTGGGTTGCGTATTGATGCAAGAAGGTCGAGTTGTGGCCTATGCGTCAAGACAATTGAAGCCACACGAGAGCAATTATCCAACCCATGATCTCGAACTAGCTGCCATCGTATTTGCTTTGAAAATATGGCGACATTATTTGTTTGGTGAGAAGTGCCATGTATTTTCGGATCACAAAAGTCTCAAATATTTGATGACCCAGCGAGACTTGAATCTGCGACAAAGGCGTTGGCTTGAGTTGTTGAAAGATTATGAGCTGGTCATTAATTATCATCCGGGAAAGGCTAATGTGGTTGCGGACGCCTTAAGCCGGAAATCACTATTTTCTTTGCGAGCGATGAATGTACACTTGTCTGTTCTACCCGACAATGTGTTAGTAGCTGAATTAAAAGCCAAACCATTATTGATTTATCAAATTCGTGAAGCTCAGAAAGTCGATGATGAATTGGTTGCAAAACGGGCTGAGTGTGTTCCGAACAAGGAATCGGAGTTTCAAATCGATGATGATGATTGTTTGAGGTTCAGAAGTCGTTTGTGTGTTCCAAGGAATTCGGAACTCATTTCGATGATTCTGAACGAAGCCCATTGTAGCCGAATGTCAGTTCACCCGGGGAGTACGAAAATGTACAACGATTTGAAACGTCAATTTTGGTGGCATGGTATGAAACGAGACATCTCCGATTTTGTTTCGAGATGTTTAATATGTCAACAAGTGAAAGTCTGAAGGTAGCCACAGATCGTCAAAAGTCGTATGCGGATTTGAAAAGAAAAGACATTGAATATCAGGTTGGAGATAAAGTGTTTCTTAAAGTTTCGCCTTGGAAAAAGGTACTCAGATTTGGCCGTAAGGGCAAATTGAGTCCGAGGTTCATTGGGCCGTATGAAATATCCGAAAGAATTGGTCCAGTGGCGTATAGATTGATTTTACCCCCCTGAACTTGAAAGGATTTACAACGTTTTTCATGTTTCGATGCTTCGACGTTATAGATCCGATCCGTCACATGTGATTAATCCCTCGGAAGTTGAAATTCAATCTGACTTGAGTTATGAAGAAGAACCGATTCGTATCCTAGCTCGTGAAGTGAAAGAGTTGCGAAACAGAAGGGTTCCGTTAGTTAAGGTGTTATGGCTCAAACACGGGATCGGGGAAGCTACTTGGGAAACCGAGAGCTCGATGAAAGAACGATACCCAAACCTATTTATCGGTAAGATTTTCGGGGACAAAAATTTCTTAAGTGGGGGAGAGTTGTGACAGCCCTAAATTGACCCTAGTCGGGAAGTGGTTTCGGGACCACAAAACCGAGTTATGAAATAATTAATTGTTATATTCTATGCTTATTATGTGTGTACATGCATATGTGGAAATTTCATTCCCTAATTTTGCCAATTGTATGAGGAATTATTAAATAGGGATCAACATGAGACATGGTGAAATATGATAGGCTAATTTTAAAGGGCTTATTAGTGCATGTCAACACAAAGGTGGACTTGCATGTCAAATTTGCCCAATTCCCTTATAGTGGCCGGCCAAGATGGATTGATGATGGGCAATTTATTTGTTGAATTAGATATTATAATAGGAAATTGGGTTATTGGAGACATAATGAATTAAAGAAAGAATAAAAAAAAAAGAGAAAGGAAGCCACTATCATATCATCTTCTCCATTGTCGAAACTGGAGAAAGAAGAAAAAGAGAAAAGCTTGGCTAAGGTTCGGCCATTGGGAGTTAAATTAAGGTTAGTCTTTTGTTTGGTTTTTGATAATTTTCACATTTTTGATATCATTGCTTTGTGTTCTTTAAAACCCATGGTTCAATTTTGTGAATTGATGATGATTTTGTGTTTTGCCATTGATGAGTGCTTGAGCTTTTTGATAGTTGTTGATGAAAAATGAAAGATATGTTAAAGATTAATATGTTTTGTGTTGAAGTTTTTGGTGATTTTGAGTAGTTAGGGCTAAATTACAAAAATAAATTTTTGAAGGACTCAAAGGTGAAATAAATGAAATGTATGGACTTATATGGGTACTAGGAAGATTCGGCCCTTAAGGAGTGTGACCAAATTTTGTGTATTTTGTGTTTTGTGGAATAAAGACTAAATTGTGAAAGTGCGAAATATTAGGGGTAAAAATGTAATTTACCTATTTATGCGTTATTAGACTAAATTGAATGAAAATATGTTAAAATGAGATTTATTTGAATATGTTAAGATCAAGAAACCAAGAAATTGGATTTAGATCGGGGAAAATCGAAAGTAGTTGAGTAGCCGATCAATTAGTCGACGACATCCGAAGAAAGTTTATAAGCAATTAGATATTAAAATTTCGGAATAAATGTTAGTTATATATGCTGAAATGGAAATATGATAAATGTATATATAGCTGAATGTGATATGTGTGAATTATATGTTAAATTAAGGCTTGGTAAGCTAGCTATTAAGGTGAAATGCTAATGTTAGTATTTGATTTGGTAATAATCTGTTTGGGGACAGCAGCAGTAAGGTGATTTTGGAAAATCGCCATAATTTGTAGGAGTTGAATTAGAAGCTGAGTGAATTATGTCATTAAAGCTTGAAGAGTCTATTTTCTTACAAAAGAAACTATAAAAACAAAAGAGTTACCGATCTTGAGATATTTGAAGTATTGTGGGGCTGAGTCAAAATGACTACTAGATTCCCTATTCTGTTTTTAGAAAATCATTATAAATTGTACAAAAATGATTATAAGATAAAATTTATATGCTTAGACTCCTTAATGAGTCTAGTTTCAAATGAGATCAAATACAACACATTTTGAATTCTGTAAAATGAGAAATTTGATTCGTAGTGAAGAGTGGTCAGAACAGTCAAACAGTAAAACAGGGGAAACTTTAAGAAAAATCTGGTATTGATTGGCCAAGCCTAAAATTCTGAAAATTTTATGGATGGAAGATATACGAGTCTATATTCAGGGAAAATTAACGGAAAGTGATTTGGAGTTTAGTAGCTCCAGTTATAAATAATTTAGTAACTACTGCTCAGGAAAACAGCTCGTAGTGAATATGCGATTTTGTTGTAAACATTAATGAAAATTTGCCAATGAATTATTTATTGATTATTATAAAGCTTACTATAATCTATGTGTGTGAAAGTCGGATCAATATATATATTATTCTGAAAGTAATACTTGAATAGTCGATTAATGACTATTTTAAATTTTGTTGAACTTAAGCTCAAGAGCAAAGGGGAACTAGATCCGATAAAGGGAAGGAAAAAGTAATTGAATAGCCATTGAAGTCGTTCGACAACATTTGAGGTAAGTCTTCGAGTAATGACCCTACTTGAATTATATTGAAATGATTAGTCATACTATGACGGATAGTCGAATGTGCATAGAGACTATGTTATAAAGCCAATCGAAATCATGCTCTTTGTGTGTGGCTATTGAGCCGAAATTGGAAAGGTTTAATAAATGCTTTGTGTTTGAGCCTTAGTAACGAAAGTGAAATATAGATGTGTCATGATTGTTGATATATGTGTGCATGAGCATTTGAATGATATCCGTGTTAAGACCCGAAGGCATTTGTGCGAATTGATATATCCGGGCTAAGACCCGAAGGCATTTGTGCGAATTGATATATCCGGGATAAGACCCGAAGGCATTTGTGCGAATTGATATATCCGGGATAAGACCCGAAGGCATTTGTGCGAATTGATATATCCGGGCTAAGACCTGAAGGCATTTGTGTGAATTGATATATCCGGGCTAAGACCCGAAGGCATTTGTGCGAATTGATATATCCGGGATAAGACCCGAAGGCATTTGTGCGAATTGATATATCCGGGATAAGACCTGAAGGCATTTGTGCGAATTGATATATCCGGGCTAAGACCTGAAGGCATTTGTGTGAATTGATATATCCGGGCTAAGACCGGAAGGCATTTGTGCGAATTGATATATCCGGGCTAAGACCCGAAGGCATTTGTGCGAATTGATATATCCGGGATAAGACCCGAAGGCATTTGTGCGAATTGATATATCCGGGATAAGACCCGAAGGCATTTGTGCGAACTGATATTTCCGGGCTAAGACCCGACGGCGTTTGTGCGAATTGATATATCCGGGCTAAGACCCGAAGGCAGTTGTGCAAGTTGATATATCCGGGCTAAGACCCGAAGGCATTCGTGCGAGTTGCTATACCCGGGTTAAGACCCGAAGGCAATTGAGCTTGTGGTTATATCCGGCTAAATTCCGAAGAAACTTGGGTTTGAATGTGAGCGTTTTGTGCTGCAATAAATTCAATTAATACGCTCGATAAACCCAAACGATAAGGTATGTTTGCATGTGCTTCGAAAAAAAAAGTCGATTCGCTTTAAATAATATTCGTTCAATCGACTAACGAATTTTCGGCTTTTAGATAGGTTGATACCTTGTGTGTGTATATGTTGATGAAGTGTGAAGTAAGTTTTCTTATGAGAATGTGAATTAATAAAGTGATTTATTTAGCTATGTGAATGCAATACTTTAGTCAAAGCCGATTTCATTACTTGAAACTTACTAAGCTTTAAAATGCTTACCCCGTTGCTTTGGCTCTCTGTTTTATAGATATTGTTCGTTAGCTATCGGATTCGGGATCATCGAAGTCGAAGTCATCCACACTATCAAAGCTCTTTTGGTACTCTTTTAGTTGAACTCTGGATATGGCATGTATAGGACTACCCGTTTGTTGTGGGTCATGGACCCTTTGGACTTGTATAATTTTGGTTAGCCATGCGAAAATGGCTTATATATGTTTGAGTATAATGTTATAATCATTTAGTGTGAATATGCTTGACAAGGATTGGCCATGGGAATGGTTAATCACCATCATCATTTGTGCTACTCATGCTAAAAGGGCTAGTTGAATTATGGAAACTATGAAATAGGTAAAGTCTACCTTAAAGGCAGATGCTGACAGCAGCAGTGATGTAGATTTGGAAAATCACTAAAAATAGTAGGAATGGAATTAAATAGTGAATAAATTATGTAAACGAACCCTGATGAATCTATTTTCATAGGAAAGTAACGAAATGATCATATGGACAGTATGTTAAGAGATATTCAGGTTCTCGTGAGACAGGGCCAGAACAGTTTCTGGATTCCCTGTTCCGACTTTGGAAATCCATTATAAATTAACCAGAGATAATTAGGAGTCATACCATATATTTATAGATTCCTCTCTGAGTCTAGTTTCCATAGAAACAAACGGTATCAGTATTGAAGCTCTGTGCAGGGAGATATCCAAGTCGTAATGCGCAAAGGTCAGTGTAGTCGATCCCTGTAACATGGGGACTTTGACTAATAAACTGTACTAATTGGCCTGACCAAAAATTCTAGAAAAAAATATGTAGATGGGCAGTTGAGTCTAGTTTCAGGGAAAAATCACGAAACTGATTTTCGAGTTGTGAAACTCAAGATATGATTTTTAAAGTGACTAGTATGCAGATTGGGCAGCGTCTGGGAAATATTTTTTATAAGGGGTTTAAAGTCTGTTAACACCTCGTGTTCGACTCCGGTGTCGGTCTCGGGTTCGGTGTGTTACACATAATGTCTCCAGATTAAAAACCTAACTATCAAAAAATATCGATACCACCAAACAAAGTATTGATACTCCTTCCCCGAGTATCGATACTTAAGAAAAGGTATAGATACCAAATCTCTATTCTATTTCTTATACGTCTTATTTCACAAAGGTATGGATTTTCAAAGCCTAATCTCGATACCTCTGCTACTGGAGTTAAAAATACAGCATAGAAAAGCAAATAATTCATCTCAAGTAACTTCTAAGTAACATGCATCAAGTACTTTAAGTATTTCATCATTCAATGACTAAATTTAACTGTCCAAAACGTCAAATTATCTAGATAAGATTCGTCATGCCAACATCGATATTTAAAATTCCTAACATAAAAATAACACGAAATTCTTATAGGCAAATCAAAATGTTTAAAGATCAATAACCCAAAAATAGATCTACCACATTACCTAATTTCCCCAATGTGAATATAAGTAATAAAGCACCTACCATAAAAGCCTAGACTTCCTTCGATCACTTCTTTGGAAACTACACCACCCACACTGTGACATCTCTATGCATAGGTTAGAATGAGTGGGTAAGCTTTAACAAGCGTAGTGAATGCAAGAATTTCCACAATGCAAACATGTTATCATGCAACACAACCAACCATTTACTCACAAGTATCTCATTCTTAAGTCTAGCATTACATAGTATTTAATCATGCATCGTATAAAAGGTCATTCTCATTACGCATACATATCCACTCAAGCATAGAATAGAATCCACACAGTTACATAAAATATGATAAATTTGGATAAGATGGCATTTGCGTTATGAAACATATAGTGAGCTCTATTATCACACATCGGATACACGGATCTCCTTTACACCATATGGACTCATAAAATCAACATGTCCCAAAAGTGAAGTGTTTAGCTAACACTCTCCTTATTTCCCCTCACATGTCCCGTTGTATAGAGCTTAGCTCTCATTCCCTTATCTCTCCAAACATGTCCTAGGGCCTCAACATCCAAAACCACTAAATATATAGGTGAGTACTCACAATCCTATGGCATGCCAATTATATCCATGTAACACCACTTACCCGTATTCAATGCTAGAACAAGATACGAGGCATTACCGGACTTACATCATAAACAAACATGCAATTCTGAGTCATAAATTTGCATCCAAATTAAAACCATTTATATTCAATCATAATGTCCCTAATACGATCCTTCAAGGCCTAAAACATGCGTTAGAAGTGGTTCAGGACTAAACCGAGCACTTAGAAAAGTTCTACAAAACTTAGAAAATTTTTGCTATGAACAAGGGTGACACGCCCATGTGGGCAGGCCATGTGGTCACACACGTCCATGTCCCTAACACGTGTAACTCTCTGACTTGCAAGTCTTGAACAAATGAGGTCACACGACCAAGTCACACACCTGTGTGCCAGGCCGTGGGGGTAATTAAATTTTCATAAAATAGGTGCAGACTTCACATGGTTGGGACACACACCCATGTTTGAGGTCGTGTCCCTCACACGGCTGAGATATACGCCCGTGTCTCTGCCAGCATGCTCAATTCTGAGCATTCTGTTTCTCAAAATTTAGGTGTAGGGGACACACAACCAAAACACATGCCCCATGGGGCAAGCCGTGTGTCACACACAGCCTAGACACACACTTGTGTATCTGCCCATGTGGACAAAATAAAGGCTATTTGCCAAGCCATTTGTCAGCCTCATTTCTACCTTCACACACACAAGTTCAATGACATAATTCATGATATACTTAGGTAACCAAACATCCACAAACAAGGCCAAATTATGCCATTCCATTATCCACACTCAACCTATTTACAACATCATATTTTGTCAAACCAAATCATACCCACTCACATACTACAAGTTTCAATATGGCTACCAATAACATGCATAATTTTTCCTTAGTTTCTCTAGCATAGCAATGAGCCAATCTTAACCATTCAACAACCAAAACCATTAAGCCACATTCAACCATTTACCAAGCATTTATAACCACATCACACAAGAGACAATTGCACATGAATGCATGTATAATTATATATAAGCTTACAACCAATTCAACCTAAATAAGTCAAGTTACATAGCTAAACACCATATCAAGCCTTTGGCAATTACAAGCCAATACATTTGGCCAAATTCATAATGACATATTGTAACACCCCTAACCCGTATCCGTCGCTGGATTAGGGTTGTAAGGTATTACCGGACATAACACAGTTCGATACAGTTACTCAATTCAAAAATATTTATAGAGAGATCTAATGCTTAACTTATAACCCGATACAATTCATTCATATTCAAATGGAATATGCGAACTCAACATTCAAAGCATACTAATAGTTTATAAATAAATGGATCTGTCAACTTGCAAATTTATAAAGTTACATATTATCATATTCATATAAGTAGCATATACCTCAATGTCCCATTCATTTCAATGCTAACCAAAATTTGTATACCATTCTCCAAAAACAAGTATATTAAATCATACACATATACCAAAATAAATTCTAGTCATATGAATATATAGCTGAATACATTTTAATACCAAAACATGATATAAAATATACTTTTCAAAGATAATTTAATCATCGATTATCGATACACATGTATATTCAAGACACAACTTCCATGAACCATCTTTAAAAGAAATATACAATATATCTCCCATCATATTCAGTCATTATAATATGTCCTTTATTACCAACTCATTTATAGCATGTTAACCTAACATAATAACCTAAATTTCATATATAAATTTTCTTATACAAACTGCGTCCAAGTTGAGCAAACATATTTATACATGTATTATGACCATTTCATTTATCAACCAATCTCAATATGCACACACACACCACAAGTTCTAATCATCCAAGGTATAAGGCATAATATCTAAAATAGACTCAAACCATTATTTAACCAAAACATACTCAAGCATAGAGATTAAGCCATTTTCGGATGGCCTTTATACATAAACCAAAATACAGATTCCAAAATGCATTCCAGCTTATACATGCCATGGTTCCAAAATGTAACTTATAAAATACCGAAGACGATTGATAGTGTGATAGACTTTGCTGACAATCCCCGAGCTTGTAACTTGAATCCAAAATCTATAAAACAGAATGAACATGAAAACACAAAGTAAGCTGTAATAGCTTAGTAAGTCATAAGCAAATAAACATCCTATTGTTATAATCAACTCATTTTAAGCTAATCCAAATTTCATTATCAATATCAAGCTTAACCTCAAACCTACAAATGAGATAAATAATACATTTTCATACACAAAATCTACCTTGGTCGAATGCTCACTTAATCAATTTGACCTAATATTATTCATCTTTCAAAGCCAAAATGTCTTAATATAATCAAACATACACATACGCATTTATATAAGCTCAAGAACCATAATATAACATCATCTACATATACCACTTATATATCTGAATTTACATGATCACATATATGTACATATCCAAGAATCAATTTTACAATATTCATACTATTTATTTACAAGGCCGAATACACATACTAAATTCACATGTAATATTCATTTGTATCACACATAATTAGTAACAAATATCAAGTTACTTATTTACCTTATCTCAAGTAAACAACAAGCTAACTCATACCTGATCATTTAGCTCGTTTAACGTATTCAATTACCACATCAGCATAAAGTCTTTTAGGCATAAACTTATAATAATTCACTGGTATAAAGCCTGCTAGGCATAAGCCCGATTTAATTCACCAGCACAAGGCTTGCTAGGCTCAAAGCCCGAATATCACTATTATAAAGCTATCTCATAAACAATTCATATATGGAAAAATCCAGATATTCCATATAGTTCATACGAACTATCAAATGTTATAACTCAGTCGAATTAAACTCAAATACATTATTTCTATGCTTAATCATATTCGGCTAACTCTACTATAATTCTATGAATTCCAAATCAGCATAATAAACTAGTTTACACTCAAAATTTACGATGTTTAATTGCTTAAAGACTTACCTCGGATATCGACAAACAATGTAAATAAACTATTCGACTATTTTTGCTTTTTCCCGATCCAAGTCCGATTTCTTTTGTTCTTGATCTATAAAATTTCAAATTAATCTCATTCAAACACAATTTCATTCAATTTAATCCAACAACACATAAATGGGTAAATTACCATTTTACCCCTGATATTTCATACTTTTACAAATTAGTCCTAATTGCATAAAACACAAAATACACAAAATCTCACAACAACATAGTTAGGCCGAATCTTCCTTATATTCATAATAGTCCATTTATTTCATTTATTTCACATTTTACTCCCTCAATTTATTATTTTTACAATTTAGTCCTAATTACTCAAAATTGTCAAAAACTCCAATACAAAACATGTTAATCTAAAACATATCTTTCATATTTCATCATCAAACAACTAAAATCTCAAGCTCTCATCAATGGCATAACTCAAAATATTCATCAAAATTAGAAATTCAAGCATGGGTCGAATAGTATTCGAAGCAACGATCTCAAAAATGTAAAAATTATCAAAAACCAAAACCAAACAAACCTTGAATTTGAATCAACAATGGTCGAATATCATTTTCTTTCTCTTTTTATTTTCTTTTACAAGTTTTGATCAAATAAAATGAACACATGCATGTTTTTTTTTATGTTTTATTATATTATAACATATTAACTAGTTTACATAATTAACCTTGGATTTAAAATATAAAATCATGTTATATTAAGGCCATTACCGTCCATTGCATGTCATCATGGGCTAATTACCACATAAATCCCTCCATTTACAAAGACAAACACATTTCAGCCCTTACACATTAAACCATTAAATTTTCAATTTACGCGATTAAGTCCTTTTATTTAATCAGACACTCAAACGTCCAAATTAAATTACGAAAATGTCACAGGCATAAATTCACACAAAATAAACACAGAAAATAATTTTTTAAAAATTTTTCTGACTCAGATTCGTGGTCCCAAAACCACCGTTCTGACTAGGGTCTAAATCGGGTTGTTACAACTCTCCCCCCTTAGGGATTTTCGTCCTCGAAAATGTTACCGGTAAATAGGTTCAGATAACGCTCTTTTATTGTATCTTCTGTCTCCCATGTGGCTTCTTCAACTTCGTGTTTATGCCACAGTACTTTAACCAACAAAATTTTCTTATATCGCAACTCTTTAATCTCACGAGCTAGAATACGAATCGGTTCTTCCTCGTACGTCATATCGGGCTTAATTTCAATCTCAAATGGACTAATCACATGTGAAGGATCAGATCGATATCTACGAAGCATCGAAACATGAAATACATTGTGGATCTTTTCTAGCTCAAGTGGCAACAACAGTCTATACGCAACCGGCCCAATCTGCTTTATAACCTCATACGGCCCAATAAATCTCAGACTCAATTTTCCTTTACGACCGAATCTGAGTATTTTCTTCCTCAGTGAGACTTTCAAAAATACTCTATCCCTGATCTGAAACTCTATATCTTTACGTTTCAAGTCCGTATATGATGCTGCTTTTAGACTTTTACGGATCACTTTCACTTTCAGTTTAGTTTCTTTGATCAAATCAACCCTGTGTATCCTGTTTTTGCTAAGCTCAGTCCGATATAAGGGTGTACGACATTTACAACATCACAAAGCCTCGTAATGTACCATTTTGCTACTCAATTGGAAGCTATTATTATACGCAAATTCAATCAGAGGTAGATATTGTTCCCACATACCTTCGAACTCGAGAATGCAACATCTCAACATATCCTCAAGTATCTGAATGATTCGCTCAGACTGACCATCTGTTTGCAGATGCAAAGTAGTGCTGAAATGTAATTTTGTACCTAATGCATCTTGCAGTTTCTTCCAAAACTGCGATGTAAATCTCGGATCTCTATCTGAAAAATAGATATAGGCACACCATGTAACCTCACGATCTAAGAAACATATAATTCAGCCATCAAGCAAGTAATCTATACGAACCGGAACAAAGTGAGCAGATTTAGTCAATCTATCTACAATAACTCAGATTACATCTTTCTTGCTCGGTGTCAACGGTAAACCGGATACAAAATCCATCGTAACTCTGTCTCATTTGTGACAACCCGAATTAGGGCCTAATCAGAATAGTGGTTTCATGACCACAAATTCGAGATAGAAATAATTGTTTTATAATTATTTTGGGGTTTATGATATGATTTTATGATTTCATGAAAATTTCGTGATGAAATTCTGTGCATTTCACGCTTAAGTTGAGAATAGGAACTAAATCGAATAAAATTATAAAACTTGTGTTTTAGAAGTTTTTAGTATGAAATTGCTTTGGGATATTAATTAGGAGGTCTTAAATAGCAATTTGACCCATTCTTAAGTTATGGACAAAAGTTGGACATGGAGGGAATTTTTTTGAAAGTTTAGTAGTAAGGGCATTTTGGTCATTTGTATATTAAATGAAATAAAATGGGAAAAATAACACAAAATTGGTTATCATCCTCATTAGTTGCTGCCAAAAATTGCTCTCCTCCATAGCTAGGGTTTCTTCAACTTTCAAGCTTCATAATCAAGAAAGGCGTGGAATCGATCTCGAACGGGGAAAGGAGAAAGTTTTGGACTAAATTGCAAAATTCCCATATTTTGCACCGAGGTAAGTTTGTATGTAAATAATACATTAATTTCATTTACATTCTTATATTTTAGCCTATTATATGTATATACTAGCTGATGTTGAAGTATAAATCGACTATTGGAAGAATGGAAATAATAATAGAGAGAGAGATCCCGGTTGAACATTCGGAAAAATTGAATAAAATAGAGGGAGCGTAGCTAGGTCAGATGTATGATGCCGAGTGCACATCATGTGTACAAGAAAGCTACGAGATACTATGTAGTAGCTAGGTCACATGTGTGATACGGGATGTATCCCATGTAGACAAGAGAGCTACGTGAGAGATAAATGTAGCTAGGTCGCATGCGTGATTCCAAGTGAAGGACACCATGTAGAAAAGAGAGCTACGAGACAAATCGGCTAGGTCGCATGAGTGGTACTAAGTGTTCACCATGTGTACAAGAGAGCCGAATTAAATGAAATATGATGGTGGGGCTGTGTGCTAAAACTATCAAGTATCGAGGATTAATCCGAATTGTTCAACGGGATGGTTTTGTGGAAACATTGTAATCATGGACCTACACTTGTGATGTATGAAATGTGGTGAAAATGATTTGTGGTATATATATATGTAAGTTAAAATGAGGTTAGTATAAAGAATGTGTGAAAGAATGAAATTAGCATTAAAACTATTTTGGACAGTAGCAGTGACGTGATTTTAAAATTCACCAAAAATAGAAGGAATTTAATTAGAGGTTGAATGAGATGTAAAATTAAATCTTAATGAGTCTATTTTCATATAAAATAAACAGAGCAAGTAAAGAAATTCTATATTTTGAGATATTTACAATTGTGTGAGACTTGCTCAAGATGACTCTGTAATCCCCTGTTTCAACTTTGAAAAATCATTACACATTGTAAAAAACAAATTAAGAAATATAGTTTATATTGATAAATTTCTTATTGAGTCTAGTTTTAAATGAAACAGGTTTCATGGTTATTTGAATTGTATACTGAGAGAAATTTAATTCGTAGTGAACAGGGGTCAGATCAGTTGAGCTGTGTAACAGGGGAAACTTTAACTAATAAACTGTACTAATTGGCTGAACCAAAAATTCTAGAAACAAATTAGTAAGAAGGTTTTTGAGTCTAGATTCAGGGAAATTTTACGGATTTGAATTTCGAGTTTTGTAACTCGATTTATGATTTATTTAGTGATCAAGACGCAGGAGGGACAACTTGATCAAATTGGAGTAAACAATTAAAATTAAAAATATGACATAATTGAGTTATGTTGTAAACATATTAGATTTCTTATTTGTTATTTATATACCTACTTACTAAGCTATAAGCTTACTGTCTTTTCTCTCCTTTGTCTTATAGTGTCATTCAGCTAGCACAGGAGTCAAAGATCGTAGAAGATCCGCCCGCACTATCAATACTCTTGGTATCTGAACTCAACATTTTGAAATATGGCATGTATAGCAGACTTAGTTATTTGTTACGTGTCATAATTGTCTAGGTTCAAATTACTACTTATAGTATCAAACTAATCATTTTGTATGAAGCCTTTGAAGTTGATTTGTATTGTTAATGGCATATGTTATAATGATCAAATTGCACGCCATATTTTTGTTGGGTTTTATTTAATAGCATATACTATAATTTGTTAATACCTCGTACCCTGTTCTGGCGATGGATACGGGTAAGGGGTGTTACATTTAGTGGTATCAGAGCCATGGTTTAGTCGGTTCTTGGACTAATAAAGTGTGTGTAAAAGTCTAGTTATACATGCCATAAAAATATTGTGATAGTGTGGTGACTCCTGATTATTCTAAACTGTGTTTTGTTTTAATATAGTAATGGATCCTGAAGGAACTACGGCTGATGATGCTGCTAGTAATGCGCCGGCTCCCGCACAAGGGATCGCGCCTGTGGAAAGTAGACCTGAGACATTGAGACAGGAAGATGAGGCTCGGGATGCCTTTCTCCAAATGATGAACAATTGGTATACTGAATTTATTCGAGCAAATCCAAATGCTCAACCTCCTCCACCCCCTCCTATAACTCAGGGGATTCCTGTAGCTGCTCAAGGCATAGATTTGGTAAGAATGAACAAGCCTCCGGTTGACAAGATTCGAAAACAAGGGGCCGAAGAGTTTAGAACAAAGGTCGATGATGATCCTGAGAAAGCGGAATTCTGGCTTGAAAATTCTACCCGTGTATTTGATGAGCTCTCATGTACACCCGAGGAGTGCTTAAAGTGTGCTGTATCACTTTTGAGGGATTCGGCCTACCACTGGTGGAAGACTTTGGTAGCAGTGGTGCCAAAAGAAAGAGTTACTTGGGATTTCTTCCAGGTAGAATTTAGAAAGAAATACATAAGTCAGCGATTTATTGATCAAAAACAGAAGGAGTTCCTTGAATTGAAGCAGGGCAAGATGTCTGTAGCAGAGTATGAACACGAATTTGTAAGACTCAGCAAGTATGCCCAGGAATGTGTGTCCACTGAGGCCATTATGTGTAGAAGGTTTGAAGATGGGCTAAATGAGGACATTAAAGTGCTTGTAGGAATTTTGGAGTTGAAAGAATTTGTAGTATTGGTTGATCGAGCTCTTAAAGCCGAAGAATTGAACAAAGAAAGAAGAAAAGCTACTATTGAGGCTCGAGATGTCAGAAAAAGGCCGATAAGCAAGCCATTTCAATCTCAATCAAAGAGGTCCAAAGAGACAAACCCTCGAATGACAATTTCAATTGGGGATTCACACAGAGATCGTGGTAGAGCATATTCGGGGTCTAAAGCTCAAGCTACTTCGGTGGCAAGTGTGGGTAATGTACGACCTAAAAAGCCCGAGTGTCAGCAATGTGGCAGGCAACATTATGGTGAATGTTGGGGAACCGAGCGAGCTTGTTTCAGGTGCGGTTCTCGCGAGCATTTTATTAGAGATTGTCCGGAGAAAGTTAAAGAAGAAAGATTTCAGAGTGCTAGACAGAATACCACCGGTAGTAGAGGTAGACCACCGAGAAATACTGGAGGTGGGACTAGCAGTAAAACTGCGATGAAAGATTCAACGGCAAGATCAGAAGCTAGAGCACCTGCTAGAGCTTATGCTATACGTGCCCGAGAAGATACATCATCTCCCGATGTCATTACTTGTACATTTTCTCTTTATGATACTATTGTTATTGCATTGATTGACCCCGGGTCCACTCATTCCTATATTTGCATGAATTTAGTATCTAATAAAAAGTTGCCTGTTGAGTTTACTGAGTTTACGATTAAAGTGTCGAACCCCTTAGGCCAATATGTGCTAGTTGACAAGGTCTGCAAGAATTTGCCCATTAATGATTCAAGGTCACTGTTTTTCCGGCTAATTTGATGCTGTTACCATTTGATGAGTTTGACGTTATCTTGGGAATAGACTGGTTGACATTGTATGATGCCAAGGTAGATTGTAAACAAAAAACACTAGAGTTGAAATGTGAAAATGGAGAAATTCTGTGGGTTGAAACAGATGAATCAAATAAATTGTCTATGGTGATTTCGCACATGTCTGCACAGAAATACATGAGAAAAGGGTGTGAAGCTTATCTGGCTTATGTAATGAATACTGAGTTGCCTCAACTGAAGTTTGAATCAGTACCGATAGTCTGTGAGTTTCCAGATGTATTTCCAGAGGAATTGTCTGGGTTGCCTCCGAACAGAGAGATAGAGTTTGCCATTGACTTGTTGCCGGGTACTGCACTGATCTCGATTGCTCCATATAGAATGGCTCCGACTAAATTAAAAGAATTGAAGGCTCAGTTGCAGGAGTTAACAGACAAGGGATTTGTGAGACCGAGTTTCTCTCCCTGGGGTGCTCCTGTATTGTTTGTAAAGAAGAAGGATGGTTCAATGAGACTTTGCATTGATTACCGTCAGCTTAATAAGGTGACTATAAAGAACAAGTACCCATTGCCGAGGATTGATGATTTATTTGATCAGTTAAAGGGGGCCACAGTGTTTTCAAAGATTAAATAAATATATATATAATAATATATAAAAATAATATAAAAATATATAAAATATTTAGAATATATATAATAAAATAGATATAATATATAAATAAATTGAATATAATATTAAATATATAAATAAATTAAACTAAAAGAGTTTCCTTTTTTTTCTTGATTTATTCTGCAAAGATCTAACTCCTCAAATTGATCCCTAATTGGAAGTTTCGACGAGATAATAAACAGATTGTTGACCTTTGAGGTCTGGTTACTACCAGCTGAGAGTTAAGGAGTCGGATGTGCCGAAAACCGCCTTTAGGACAAGGTATGGACATTATGAGTTTCTTGTGATGCCTTTCGGCTTAACAAATGCTCCAGCTATATTTATGGACATAATGAATCGGATCTTCCGGCCATATTTGGATAAGTTTGTAGTAGTGTTTATAGATGACATTCTAATTTATTCTCGGGATGAGTCTGAACATGTCGAACACTTGAGAACCATATTGCAAATCTTGAGAGAAAAGAAACTGTTTGCTAAGTTCAGTAAAAGTGAGTTCTGGCTTCGTGAAGTCAGATTTTTGGGACATATAGTCTCAGGTGATGGTATTCGGGTGGATCCAAGCAAGATTTCTGCGATCGTTGATTGGAAGCCGCCCAAGAATGTATCCGAGGTTAGAAGCTTTTTAGGCTTAGCCGGGTATTATAGACGTTTTGTTGAGGGATTTTCGATGATTGCTTCTCCTATGACTAAGTTGTTGCAAAAGAATGTTAAGTTTGAATGGACTGATAAATGTCAGCAGAGTTTTGAAAAGTTGAAAGCACGATTGACTGAAGCACCAATTTTAGTACAGCCCGAGCCAGGAAAAGAGTTCGTAATTTATAGTGATGCATCATTGACAGGCCTTGGATGTGTGTTGATGCAAGAGGGTAAAGTGGTAGCTTATGCTTCAAGACAGTTAAAACCGCATGAGAAGAACTATCCTACACATGATTTGGAATTGGCCGCTATTGTCTTTGCCTTGAAGATTTGGCGACATTATTTGTATGGTGAAAAATGCCGAATTTTTACTGATCACAAAAGTTTGAAGTATTTGATGAATCAAAAGGATTTGAATCTGCGACAGAGGAGATGGCTTGAATTATTAAAGGATTATGATCTAGTGATTGATTATCATCCGGGAAAAGCATATGTGGTTGCTGACGCCTTGAGCAGGAAATTTCTTTTTACTTTGAGAGCCATGAATACAGGGTTAGCATTGTCTGATGATGGATCAATCTTAGCAGAGATGAGGGCTAAACCGTTATTTCTCCAGTTGATTTGTGATGCTCAAAAGAACGATAGTGAGTTGCGAACCAAGAGAACTCAATGTGAATCAGGTTACGACTCAGATTTTCGAGTTGGACCAGATGACTGTTTGATGTTTCGAGACAAGATATGTGTACCAAAAAATGATGAATTGATTCAGAAAATATTACATGAGGCACATAGTGGCTGTTTATCAGTTCACCCTGGTAGCACAAAAATGTATAATGATTTAAAGAAGTTGTATTGGTGGCCAGGTATGAAAAGGGACATTTCTGAATTTGTAACTAAGTGTTTGATCTGTTAACAAGTAAAAGCTGAACATCAAGTGCCTTCAGGATTACTTCAACCGATAATGGTGCCTGAGTGGAAATGGGACAAGATTACCATGGATTTTGTAACCGGTTTGCCTTTAACTCCTAAAAAGAAGGATGCTGTCTGGGTAGTGGTTGATAGATTAACAAAGTCAGCCCACTTTATACCAGTACATACCGATTACTCACTTGATAAATTAGCCGAATTATATATTGCTGAAATTGTGAGGTTGCACGGAGTACCTATGTCTATAATATCAAATAGGGATCCGAGATTTATCTCGAGATTTTGGAAAAAGTTACAAGAAGCTTTGGGTACAAAATTGAACTTTAGTACCGCGTTTCATCCACAAACAGATGGTCAGTCGGAAAGAGTAATCCAGGTACTCGAGGATATGCTTAGATGCTGTGTCTTAGAATTTGGAGGTAGTTGGGAAAAATATCTATCTTTGATTGAATTTTCCTACAATAACAGTTATCAGTCAAGTATACAAATGGCACCGTACGAAGCCTTGTATGGTCGTAAGTGTCGGAATCCTTTATATTGGACCGAACTTAGTGAGAAACAGATTCACGGAGTTGATCTAGTTAAAGAAACCGAAGAGAAAATAAAAGTAATTCGGGATTGCTTGAAAGCTGCTTCAGATCGACAAAAGTCATATACAGATTTAAAAAGAAAAGAGATTGAATTTCAGGTGGGTGATAAAGTGTTCTTGAAGGTGTCACCATGGAAAAAGATTCTGAGATTTAACTGAAAAGGTAAGTTGAGTCCGCGTTTTATTGGGCCGTACGAGATTACTGAGAGGATTGGACCAATGGCATATCGGTTGGCCTTACCGGCAGTGTTAGAAAGAATTCATAACGTGTTTCATGTATCAATGTTGCGACGTTATCGTTTTGATCCTTCACATGTGATTTCTCCAACAGAAATTGAGATTCGACCGGATATGACCTATGAGGAGGAACCAATAAAGATTTTGGCTCGAGAAATTAAACAGTTAAGAAATAAAAGTATAGCCTTAGTGAAAGTATTGTGGCACAGACATGGGATAGAAGAGGCTACGTGGGAACTCGAGGAAGCTATGAGGAAACAGTACCCGAACCTCTTTACCGGTAAGATTTTCGGGGACGAAAATCTCTAAAGGGGGAGAATTGTGACAACCCGAATTAGGGCCTAATCGGAATAGTGGTTTCGTGACCACAAATTCGAGATAGAAATAATCGTTTTATAATTATTTTGGGGTTTATGATATGATTTTATGATTTCATGAAAATTTCGTGATGAAATTCTGTGCATTTCGCGCTTAAGTTGAGAATAGGGACTAAATCGAATAAATTGTAAAACTTGTGTTTTAGAAGTTTTTAGTATGAAATTGCTTTGGGATATTAATTAGGAGGTCTTAAATAGCAATTTGTCCCATTCTTAAGTTATGGACAAAAGTTGGACATGGAGGGAATTTTTTTGAAAGTTTAGTAGTAAGGGCATTTTGGTCATTTGTATATTAAATGAAATAAAATTGGAAAAATAACACAAAATTGGTTATCATCCTCATTAGTTGCTGCCGAAAATTGCTCTCCTCCATAGCTAGGGTTTCTTCAACTTTCAAGCTTCATAATCAAGAAAGGCGTGGAATCGATCTCGAACGGGGAAAGGAGAAAGTTTTGGACTAAATTGCAAAATTCTCATATTTTGCACCGAGGTAAGTTTGTATGTAAATAATACATTAATTTCATTTACATTCTTATATTTTAGCCTATTATATGTATATACTAGCTGATGTTGAAATATAAATCGACTATTGGAAAAATGGAAATAATAATAGAGAGAGATCTCGGTTGAACATTTGGAAAAATCGAATATGTAATAGCCTGAATTTTCAGTGGTGTCGGAATAGTGATTCGAGATCACTAAATCCGACAAATGAGTAGAAAATATTAATAATTTAGTGAATATAAGTTAAGTGTGAAGTTAGGAAAATTTTTGAAATAGCGAATAGTGTACTAGAAATAAAAAATTTAAATTAGAATCGGAAACGAGATATCGAGAGTTTGAAAATTTTTAAAACGAGCCATAAATATTTTTATAAATATTTATGGAGTGTTAACAAGTTAGTATTAAAGTTTCGTCAAGAAATTTTAAAGTTTCGATAGTTAATTGAATAAAAAGGATTAAATTGTAACAAATGTAAAATTACGGGAAATGATTAAATAGCTTAAATGATAAAAGAAAGAGGGTTTAAAAGGCAAATAGACCCCAGGACTATTTGGGCTGGACGGCAAGGTGCATGAAATCAGCAGGAAAATTGATGAATTAAGGGCAAAATTGGAATATTGTAAAAATTTACTTAATAAACTAGGACTAAAGTGGAATTATCTAGAATTCTCATTATTTTTCTGCATTCTCATCAGCAAAAACACCATATAAGGGTTTTCTTAAGCTGGTTTTTCATATTTTTATTGCAAGTAAGTTCAATTCTTGATTATTTCTTGAAATTTTTGTGTTTTTATGACTTTTACAACTAGGTCCACTTGTTGAATTCATTAGTTTTTGATTCTATGAAAGAAATTGAAAGTTGATATAAATATGTGCTGGAATTATATGATGATTTAGCATGGAATTAGAGTTTTAAATTGTTTATATGCTGATTTTATTGAAAGAATTGAATAGAAAGTGAATGTTTGGGATCTAAAGGTGAAAAAGTTTGAAGTTAGGGTTTTATGTGGAAATTCTGAATTTAAATAATTGTAAAATAACTTATAATGTTAAGGTAAAGCATTAATTGGGAAGAATTAGCTTCATTGAGGGATTAATTGAGCAAGGACTGAATTGTATGAACTGTGAAATTTGCGGCAAAAATCGAAATCAATATTTGCACTAAAACAGTTTTGGACAGTAGCAGTAGTCTAACTTTGAAAAATCACCATAAATTGTACAAATCGAATTAGAAGATGAAAAAAATATGAAATTAAATCTTATTGAGTCTAGTTTCTCATAGAAGAAACGGTGTAAGCAACGGAATTGTAGATCATGAGATATAATAGATTTTGTGAGACAATGTCAGAATGATTTCGGGATCCCCTGTTCTTACTTTGAAAAATCATCAAAAATTGGAGAAAAATAATTAGGGGCTTAAATTTATATTTTTAAAATCCTTAATGAGTCAGTTTTCAATAGAAACAAGCATGGACATCATCTGAATTCTGTACGAAGAGATAATTAATTTTTAGTGAAGAAGGGTCGGAATTGTCAGACAGCAGAACAGGGGTGACTTTAAAGAATAAACTGTACTTATTGGCTAAACCAAAAATTCTAAAAATTTTATGATAAGAAGATATATGAGTCTAGTTTCAGATAAAATTAGCGGATCCTAATTTGGAGTTCTGTAGCTAAAGATAAAAATAATATGGTGACTATGACACCGATGGACAACATTGGAATATACATAAGTAAACAATTAAATTATAGATAATATTACTTATAAGCGGGTTGAAGATGAAGTCAATACTGATAAATGAATGATTTTACAATGATAGATCGAGAACCCGAAGCAAGTCGAGGAAAAGAAAAAGTAGCTGATTAGTCCCTGAATTTTCACAAATTTTACAAATCGACCCAGGTAAGTTCATATGGTTGAAGTTTAATGATTATATGTTAATTTTATGAATTATATAATGTATGATGAAATATATTTATTGATGAATAGAAAATAAAATAACAACCTGAAAATCGAATAAATGATCAAATTGAGTGGAATGTCGGATTTGAGTACTTCTGATCAGTGACAAGTGATAAGTGGTAGCCTCAGCTACACTTATCTGATCAGTGATAAGTGACAAATGATAAGTGGTAGCTTAGCTACTCTTATCTGATCAGTGACATGTGATAAGTGATAAGTGGTAGCTTTAGCTACACTTATCTGATCAGTGACAAGTGATAAATGTGATCAGTATAAGACCGTGGCAGGACTATGATTTTAAAAAGTGATAAGTGATCATATGCAAGACCATAGTTATACTATGGCAAAGTGAAAGTGAAGTACTCAATTTTCCTTTACCATTCCCTAATTTGGTTAAAGAATGATATATGACAAATGGGCCCAAAAGAATTAATGGAAATGGATAAGTGGTAGTGAGTTTATATAGGGAACTCACCAATGACTGTGATTGACAGGTGAACTTAATAATTGTGTATATAGTATAAGTGTATAAATATTTGGTAAGATTTATGTTTTATGCCTATGAACTTACTAAGCTTTTTTAAGCTTATTTGAGTGTATTCAATGTCTGTTGTAGATTGACGTGGAAGTATACGGAGGATCGGATCAACACAGAGGATCACACTATCCAAATTATCTCCGGTAGCTTTTGTAAATTTCCTTTTTGATTTATATGGCATGTATAAGGCTTGGTGATTATATAAATATTAAGACTTGTTTAACGAATATACATTAAAGTAAAGAATGATGAGTAAGTTAAATAGTATAATTATAATAGAAGTATAATTTTGTATTAAATTGATTGAAATGAATTGGTTGGTTGGATTGGTCTCGGTTTTAAAAATTGCAGGGAAGGTTAGATATTTATAAAGGGGTTATATTGAGCAAAAAAATAAAAATTAAAAATTAAAAAAAAACCACTTTGGGATTTTGCGAAAAATTCCCTATGGTTTCGATTTAATTCTAGTCTGGTCTCGAAGTATGTTTTGGGCTTTGGAGGCCCATCTAAAGGACACCATGATATGTTTTAGTAAATAAATATTATTTAACTCGTATTAACGAAAAATTAATTTGATAAACTCCGAATGCCTCCTACCCTATTCCGGCGATGAATATGGGTAAGAGGTGTTACATTTAGTGGTATCAAAGCCCGATTTAGCTGGTTCTCGGAACATGTGTTATGTGTGAAGTGTTTAGAAATACATGCCATATAAATCTGTGATAGTGTGATGTGTCTGATCCGATATAATCTTTGTCATTTTTATAGATACTCTCCGATTACAAAGATGTCAGATAGACCTGAACGTACTGAACAGGAGGAAGCTAACAGTAGGGTGCAGACTCCAGAACAAGGAACAAGTAGTGATATTCCAATCTCTATGATGCGAGAGCGAGAACTTAGAAATATGATTTATGGAGTTATGAATCAGTGGTATAAGGAGATGATACAAGAAAGAAGTCAGTCTCAACCACCTCCTCCCCCTACTGCACCACCTATGGTACCTCCGGTTGCTCCTCCACCTCCTTCAATAATTGAAACTAGTAAACGTTCTCCGATCGAAAAGCTTAGGAAGTTTGGAGCTGAGGAATTTCGAGGGAGATCAGATGATGACCCTATAAAAGCTGAGTATTGGCTACAAAGTTTGGTAAGAATTTTTAAACAGATGACTTGTTCTCCGGAAGATTATCTACGATGTGCCGTTTCATTGTTAAAAGAAGAAGCATATAATTGGTGGGAAACTATGGAAGCTGTAGTACCTGCAGAAAAGCTTACTTGGGAATTTTTCCAAAACGAGTTTAAAAAGAAATATGTGGGGAAAAGATATCTAGGTAAGAAAAAGAGAGAATTTCTTGATCCATGGCAGAGAAATAAGTCAGTGGCCGAATACAAAAGAGAATTTGTCTACCTCAGCAAATATGCTCGAGACATTGTACCTACCGAAGAAGAAATGTGTATCAAATTTGAAGAAGGGTTAAATGATGAGATTAGAATGATGATTGGGGCTAATGAAATACGAGAGTTCATTGTTCTATCAGACCGTGTTCAAAAGCTTGAAGAAGTATATAACAGAAAAATACAAAGAGATCGGAAAAATAAAGAGTCATTTAAAAGAGGTGCTTCTAAGTCATTTTCAGATTTGCCGGTGAAGAAATCTAGAGTAGAAATTAGTCGAACTACATCCGTGCCGGGAAGATTGGGTAGAGGTAGATCAAGACAATCTGATTTCAAGGTATTTGATAGACCTACAGCAAGTGTGAGCAGTGTTCAGAATACTCCCCGGCTTAAGTGTCAATATTGTGGAAGACATCATTTCGGTGAATGCAGGACTAAGATGGGGGCTTTTATAAATGTGGGGCTACTGATCATCTTATTCGAGATTGCCCCCAGCTGCAAAAAGATGAAGTGGATCAGAAATAGATACAGAGAACCACTCCCCAAAGAAGTAGACGTTCGGGCCAGAGCAGTGCTACAGGGGCTACCCGTTCGAGTATAAGAGAACTAGTTAGTCAATCAGAGAATAGAGCACCAGCACGTACCTATGCCATTCGAGCAAGGGAAGAGGCTACGGCTCCTGATGTAATTGCTGGTATTTTCTATCTTTATGATGTTACTGTTTATGCATTAATAGACCCTGGGTCTACTCATTCATATATTTGCACTATGCTAGCATCTGAAAAAAAATTATCTGTTGAGTCCACTAATTATGATATACAAGTCACTAATCCATTAGCTCAAAGTGTGATGGTTAATTTAATATGTCGTAATTGTCCACTGAAAGTGAAAGGCTGTGAATTCCCTGTTGATTTGATGTTGTTACCCTTTCGGGAATTTGATATTATTCTGGGAATGGATTGGTTAACAAAACATGACGCTGTAGTGAACTGTCGAGAGAAACGGATTGATTTGAAAAATCAGACAGGAGAAATGATTTCGGTTGAGTTTGGAAATATGAAAGATAATGTCCAAATTATTTCAGCCTTTTTAGCTCAGAAGCTAATACGGAAGGGTAATGAAGCATATTTGCTTACATTCTTGATATTCGGGATTCTGAATCAAAGTTGAAACAGTTGCCAATTGTTAATGAATTTACTGATGTGTTTCCTGAGGAATTGCTGGGTTTACCACCAGATCGTGAAGTTGAGTTTGTGATTGATGTGATCCCGGGAACAGCTTCAATATCTGTAACACCATACAGAATGGCACCAACAGAATTAAAAGAGTTGAAGACTCAGTTACAAGAATTGTTAGATAAGGGGTTTATTAGACCGAGTACATCTCCTTGGGGAGCACCTGTTTTGTTTGTGAAAAAGAAAGATGGCTCGTTGAGATTGTGTATAGATTACAGACAGTTAAATAAGGTTACAATCAAGAACAAATATCCTTTGCCCCGCATTGATGATTTGTTCGATCAGTTGAAAGGTGCTGCTGTGTTTTCAAAAATAGATCTTCGATCTGGGTATTATCAGCTGAAAGTTAAAGAATGTGACGTGCCAAAAACTGCCTTCAGAACTCGGTATGGTCATTACGAGTTTCTGGTAATGCCATTTGGTTTAACTAATGCTCCTGCTACATTTATGGACTTGATGAATCGAATTTTTCAACCTTATTTGGATAGATTCATGGTTGTATTTATTGATGATATACTGGTCCATTCGAAGACCGAGCCTGATCATGCACAACACTTGAGAAGTGTGTTGCAGACCTTGAGAGAGAAGTAGTTGTATGCAAAGTTCAGCAAGTGTGAATTTTGGCTACAGGAGGTTGGATTTCTGGGTCATATTGTTTCAGCTGAAGGAATTCGAGTAGATCCAAGTAAAGTGTCAGCAGTGGTGAATTGGAAAACACCAAAGAACGTAACAAAAGTGCGGAGTTTCTTGGGATTAGCGGGATACTACCGCCGATTTGTTAAAAATTTTTCAATGATTGCCTTGCCGATGACTCGACTACTTCAGAAGAATGTTGAATTTGTATGGTCTGAAAAGTGCCAACAAAGTTTTGACCAATTGAAGAAAATGTTGACAGAAGCTCTCGTGTTAACTCAACCAGAATCAGGTATACCATATGTTGTGTATAGTGATGCATCTTTAAATGGTTTGGGTTGTGTTTTAATGTAGTCAGGGAAAGTAATGGCATATGCTTCTCGGCAATTAAAACCACACGAGAAAAATTACCCTACCCATGATTTGGAGTTGGCCGCGATTGTGTTTGCTTTAAAAATCTGGAGACATTATTTATATGGGGAAAAATGTTATGTGTATACCGATCACAAAAGTCTGAAATATTTGATGACACAGAAAGAGCTAAACTTGAGACAGAGACGGTGGCTCGAACTATTGAAAGATTATGATCTTGTTATTGATTATCACCCAGGGAAAGCTAATGTGGTCGCTGATGCACTTAGCCGAAAATCATCATTGTTTGCACTTCGAGCAATGAATGTTTATTTGTCTGTTAATGAAAATGGTTTAGTATTAGCAGAATTGAAAGAAAAATCTACATTCCTTCAACGGATCCGTGAATTATAAAGTGATGATCCGAAACTAGTGCTGAAACGACAAACGGTTCAGGATAATTTGAGTTCAGAATATAGCGTTGATGATGGTGGTATGTTGCGTTATCGTAATAGAATTTGTGTTCCGAATAATTCAGAATTGAAAAATGATATTCTTGCTGAAGCTCATAATAGTAAGTATTCTATTCATCCGGGTAGTACAAAAATGTATTGCGATTTAAAAAGAATGTACTGGTGGCCTGGTATGAAACGAGAGATTTGTGAATTTGTTGCAAAATGTCTAATCTGTTAGCAAGTGAAAGCAGAGCATCAAGTACCAACGGGATTATTACAACCTATTATGATTCCTGAATGGAAGTGGGAACACATTACGATGGATTTTGTATCAGGATTGCCTGTGACTCCGAAAAAGAAAGATTCAATCTGGGTTATCGTTGATAGATTGACAAAGTCGGCACATTTTATTCCAGTCAGATCAAATTTTTCATTGGAGAAGTTAGCGGAATTGTATATTTCTGAGATTGTGAGATTACATGGAGTTCCAGTATCTATTATTTCGGATCGGGATCCGAGATTTACTTCGAGATTTTGGAATAAATTACAGGAGGCTTTGGGCACTAAATTAAATGTTAGCACAACTTTTCATCCTCAGACAGACGGGCAGTCAGAGCGAGTGATTCAGATTTTAGAAGATATGTTAAGGTGTTGTGTACTTGAGTTTGGCAGCAACTGGGAAAGGTATTTACCTTTAGTCGAATTTGCTTATAATAATAGTTATCAAACTAGTATTAAAATGGCACCATTTGAAGCTCTGTATGGAAGAAAGTGTAGAACTCCATTATATTGGTCTGAATTAAGTGAACGGAAATTAATGGGAGTGGACTTGATTCGGGAAACCGAAGAAAAAGTTCGTATTATTCGAGATTGTTTAAAAGCTGCCTCCGATCGACAAAAATCATATGTAGATTTAAAGAGAAGAGATATAGAGTTTAATGTGGGTGATCGTGTATTCTTGAAAGTGTCACCGTGGAAGAAAGTTTTGCGGTTCGGTAGAAAGGGAAAACTCAGCCCACGATTTATTGGGCCGTATGAAATCATTGAAAGAATCGGTCCGGTAGCTTATAGATTGGCTTTGCCCCCGGAACTTGAAAAGATTCATAACGTGTTTCATGTGTCTATGTTGAGACGGTACAGATCAGATCCATCACATGTAATTCCTCATACGGAAATAGAGGTCCAACCCGACATGACTTATTCAGAAGAACCGGTGAAAATTCTAGCTTGGGAAATTAAAGAGTTAAGGAACAAACAAGTCACGTTAGTAAAAGTGTTGTGGCATCGACATGGTGTGGAGGAGGCAACCTGGGAAACAGAGGAATCAATGAGATCACAATATCCGAACCTATTTTTAGGTAACAAATTTCGAGGACGAAATTTCTTAAGAGGGGGAGAGTTGTAATAGCCTGAATTTTCAGTGGTGTCGGAATAGTGATTCGAGATCACTAAATCCGACAAATGAGTAGAAAATATTAATAATTTAGTGAATATAAGTTAAGTGTGAAGTTAGGAAAATTTTTGAAATAGCGAATAGTGTACTAGAAATAAAAAATTTAAATTAGAATCGGAAACGAGATATCGAGAGTTTGAAAATTTTTAAAACGAGCCATAAATATTTTTATAAATATTTATGGAGTGTTAATAAGTTAGTATTAAAGTTTCGTCAAGAAATTTTAAAGTTTCGATAGTTAATTGAATAAAAAGGATTAAATTGTAACAAATGTAAAATTATGGGAAATGATTAAATAGCTTAAATGATAAAAGAAAGAGGGTTTAAAAGGCAAATAGACCCCAGGTCTATTTGGGCTGGACGGCAAGGTGCATGAAATCAGCAGGAGAATTGATGAATTAAGGGCAAAATTGGAATATTGCAAAAATTTACTTAATAAACTAGGACTAAAGTGGAATTATCTAGAATTCTCATTATTTTTCTACATTCTCATCAGCAAAAACACCATAGAAGGGTTTTCTTAAGCTGGTTTTTCATATTTTTACTGCAAGTAAGTTCAATTCTTGATTATTTCTTGAAATTTTTGTGTTTTTATGACTTTTACAACTAGGTCCACTTGTTGAATTCATTAGTTTTTGATTCTATGAAAGAAATTGAAAGTTGATATGAATATGTGCTGGAATTATATGATGATTTAGCAAGGAATTAGAGTTTTAAATTGTTTATATGCTGATTTTATTGAAAGAATTGAATAGAAAGTGAATGTTTGGGTTCTAAAGGTGAAAAAGTTTGAAGTTAGGGTTTTATGTGGAAATTCTGAATTTAAATAATTGTGAAATAACTTATAATGTTAAGGTAAACATTAATTGGGAAGAATTAGCTTCATTGAGGGATTAAATGAGCAAGGACTGAATTGTATGAACTGTGAAATTTGGGGCAAAAATCGAAATCAACATTTGCACTAAAACAGTTTTGGACAGTAGCAGTAGTCTAACTTTGAAAAATCACCATAAATTGTAGAAATCGAATTAGAAGATGAAAAAAATATGAAATTAAATCTTATTGAGTCTAGTTTCTCATAGAAGAAACGGTGTAAGCAACGGAATTGTATATTATGAGATATAATAGATTTTGTGAGACAATGTCAGAATGATTTCGGGATCCCATGTTCTTATTTTGAAAAATCATAAAAAATTGGAGAAAGATAATTAGGGGCTTAAATTTATATTTTTAAAATCCTGAATGAGTCTATTTTCAATACAAACAAACATGGACATCATCCGAATTCTGTACGAAGAGATAATTAATTTTTAGTGAAGAAGGGTCGGAATTGTCAGACAGTAGAACAGGGGTGACTTTAAAGAATAAACTGTACTTATTGGATAACCAAAAATTCTAAAAATTTTATGATAAGAAGATATATGAGTCTAGTCTCAGATAAAATTAGTAGATCCTAATTTGGAGTTCTGTAGCTAAAGATAAAAATAATCTAGTGACTATGACACCGATGGACAACATTGGAATATACATAAGTAAACAATTAAATTATAGATAATATTACTTATAAGCGGTTTGAAGATGAAGTCAATACTGATAAATGAATGATTTTACAATTATAGATCGAGAACCCGAAGCAAGTCGAGGAAAAGAAAAAGTAGCTGATTAGTCCCTGAATTTTCACAAATTTTACAAATCGACCCAGGTAAGTTCATATGGTTGAAGTTTAATGCTTATATGTTAATTTTATGAATTATATAATGTATGATGAAATATATTTATTGATGAATAGAAAATAAAATAACAACCTGAAAATCGAATAAATGATCAAATTGAGTGGAATGTCGGATTTGAGTACTTCTGATCAGTGACAAGTGATAAGTGGTAGCCTCAGCTACACTTATCTGATCAGTGATAAGTGACAAATGATAAGTGGTAGCTTAGCTACTCTTATCTGATCAGTGACATGTGATAAGTGATAAGTGGTAGCTTTAGCTACACTTATCTGATCAGTGACAAGTGATAAATGTGATCAGTATAAGACCGTGGCAGGACTATGATTTTAAAAAGTGATAAGTGATCATATGCAAGACCATAGTTATACTATGGCAAAGTGAAAGTGAAGTACTCAATTTTCCTTTACCATTCCCTAATTTGGTTAAAGAATGATATATGACAAATGGGCCCAAAAGAATTAATGGAAATGGATAAGTGGTAGTGAGTTTATATAGGGAACTCACCAATGACTGTGATTGACAGGTGAACTTAATAATTGTGTATATAGTATAAGTGTATAAATATTTGGTAAGATTTATGTTTTATGCCTATGAACTTACTAAGCTTTTATAAGCTTATTTGAGTGTATTCAATGTCTGTTGTAGATTGACGTGGAAGTATACGGAGGATCGGATCAACACAGAGGATCACACTATCCAGATTATCTCCGGTAGCTTTTGTAAATTTCCTTTTTGATTTATATGGCATGTATAAGGCTTGGTGATTATATAAATATTAAGACTTGTTTAATGAATATACATTGAAGTAAAGAATGATGAGTAAGTTAAATAGTATAATTATAATAGAAGTATAATTTTGTATTAAATTGATTGAAATGAATTGGTTGGTTGGATTGGTCTCGGTTTTAAAAATTGCAGGGAAGGTTAGATATTTATAAAGGGGTTATATTGAGCAAAAAAAATAAAAAAATAAAAAATAAAAAAAACCACTTTGGGATTTTGCGAAAAATTCCCTATGGTTTCGATTTAATTCTAGTCTGGTCTCGAAGTATGTTTTGGGCTTTGGAGGCCCATCTAAAGGACACTATGACATGTTTTAGTAAATAAATAGTATTTAACTCGTATTAACGGAAAATTAATTCGGTAAACTCCGGTAATGCCTCCTACCCTATTCCAGCGATGAATACGGGTAAGGGGTGTTACAGACTAAAATAGAGGGAGCGTAGCTAGGTCACATGTATGATGCCGAGTGCACATCATGTGTACAAGAAAGCTACGAGATACTATGTAGTAGCTAGGTCACATGTGTGATACGGGATGTATCCCATGTAGACAAGAGAGCTACGTGAGAGATAAATGTAGCTAGGTCGCATGCGTGATTCCAAGTGAAGGACACCATGTAGACAAGAGAGCTACGAGACAAATCGGCTAGGTCGCATGAGTGGTACTAAGTGTTCACCATGTGTACAAGAGAGCCGAATTAAATGAAATATGATGGTGGGGCTGTGTGCTGAAACCATCAAGTATCGAGGATTAATCCGAATTGTTCAACGGGATGGTTTTGTGGAAACACTGTAGTCATGGACCTACACTTGTGATGTATGAAATGTGGTGAAAATGATTTGTGGTATATATATATGTAAGTTAAAATGAGGTTAGTATAAAGAATGTGTGAAAGAATGAAATTAGCATTAAAACTGTTTTGGACAGTAGCAGTGACGTGATTTTGAAAATTCACCAAAAATAGAAGGAATTTAATTAGAGGTTGAATGAGATGTAAAATTAAAGCTTAATGAGTATATTTTCATATAAAAGAAACATAGCAAGCAAAGGAATTCTATATTTTCAGATATTTACAATTGTGTGAGACTTGCTCAGGATGACTATGTAATCTCCTGTTTCAACTTTGAAAAATCATTACACATTGTAAAAAAAAATTAAGAAATATAGTTTATATTGATAAATTCCTTATTGAGTATATTTTTAAATGAAACAGGTTTCATGGTTATTTGAATTGTATACTGAGAGAAATTTAATTCATAGTGAACAGGGGTCAGATCAGTTGAGCTATGTAACAGGGGAACCTTTAACTAATAAACTGTACTAATTGGCTGAACCAAAAATTCTAGAAAAAAATTAGTAAGAGGTTTTATGAGTCTAAATTCAGGGAAATTTTACGGATTTTAATTTCAAGTTTTGTAACTCGAGTTATGATTTATTTAGTGATCATGATGCAGGAGGGACAGCTTGATCAAATTGGAGTAAACAATTAAAATTAAAAATATGACATAATTGAGTTATGTTGTAAACATATTAGATTTCTTATTTGTTATTTATATACCTACTTACTAAGCTATAAGCTTACTTTCTTTTCTCTCCTTTGTCTTATAGTGTCATTCAGCTAGCACAGGAGTCAGAGATCGTAGAAGATCCGCCCGCACTATCAATACTCTTGGTATCTGAACTCAACATTTTGAAATATGGCATGTATAGCAGACTTAGTTATTTGTTACGTGTCATAATTGTCTAGGTTCAAATTACTACTTATAGTATCAAACTAATCATTTTGTACGAAGCCTTTGAAGTTGATTTGTATTGTTAATGGCATATGTTATAATGATCAAATTGCACGCCATATTTTTGTTGGGTTTTATTTAATAGCATATACTATAATTTGTTAATACCTCGTACCCTGTTCTGGCGACGGATACGGGTAAGGGGTGTTACATCATTTCCATTCAGGTATCATGATTGGTGAAGCAATCCAGAAGATACCTGATGCTCGGCCTTTACTTGCTGACAAACTGAACATTTCGAAACATAGTCAGAAATGTCTCGTTTCATACCGAGCCACCAGTAAAATTGTTTAAGATCATTATACATCTTCGTACTATTTGGGTGAATAGATAGCCGACTGTTATGAGCATCGCTCAAAATCATCTAAATCAACTCTGAATTTCTTGGAACGCATATTCGGTCTCTGAACCGCAAACATCCCTTGGCGTCCACTTGAAATTCTAAATCAACTTCGAATCACATTGAGCCCGCCTTAGTATCAAATCATTATTGGCATTCTGAACTTTTTAAATTTGTTGAATAAATAATGGTCTTGCTTTTAACTCGGCTATTATCGTACCATCATCTGACATAACCATATGTGCATTCATTGCACGCAACGCAAATAGGGATTTTCAACTTAGAGCATCAGCAACAACATTAGCCTTTCTCGAATGATAGTCAATCACTTGCTCGTAATCTTTTAGCAACTCTAACCATCGACGCTGTCTCAAATTCAGATCCTTCTGAGTCATCAAGTACTTCAGACTTTTATGATCGGAATAAACATGACATTTTTCACCGAACAGATAGTGGTGCAATATTTTCAATGCAAACACAATAGCTGCCAACTCTAGATTGTGCGTTGCATAGTTCTTTTCATGCGGCTTTAACTATCTCAAGGCATAAGCTATAACTTTTCCTTCTTGCATCAAAACACAGCCCAAACCATTTAAAGATGCATCACTATAAATAACGAATTCTTTACCCGATTCCGGCTGAACTAGCACTGGAGCTTTGGTCAAAAGGGCTTTCAACTGATCAAAACTTTTCTGGCACTTTTCTGACCACTCAAACTTAACATCTTTTTGCAGTAGCTTGGTCATCGGGGTTGCAATCATCGAGAACCCTTTCACAAATTGTCTATAGTAACTAGCAAGTCCCAGAAAACTTCAGACTTCAGAAACGTTTCTCAAAGGTTTCCAGTCAAGTATTGCTGAAATCTTACTTGGATCAACCCGAATACTTGATGCTAAAACAACATGTCCCAGAAAGCTAATTTCGTGTAACCAGAACTCACATTACTAAACTTCGCATTCAACTGTTTTTCTCGCGAAGTCTATAACACAAGTCTCAAATGCTCAACATGTTCGGTTTCATTACGGGAGTAGATAAATATATCATCAATAAACACAACCACAAACCGATCCAAATACTGTGTGAAGATCCGATTCATCAAATCCATAAAAATAGCAGATGCATTAGTAAGTCCAAAAGGCATAACCAGAAACTCATAATGTTTGTACCTCGCTCAGAAGGCAGTTTTCGACACATTGGAGTCTTTAACTCGCAACTGATAGTAGTCGAATCTCAAATCTATCTTCAAAAACACTATAACCCCTTTCAGCTGATCAAACAAATCATCAATCCATGGTAACGGATATTTATTCTTTATGGTCACCTTATTGAGTTGTCTATAATCGATGCACATTCTCATAGTTCCATCTTTCTTTTCACAAATATCACAGGCGCACCCCAAGGGGAGAAACTCAGTCGCGCGAAACTTCTATCTGTCAAATCTTACAACTAAGCATTCAATTCTTTTAATTCAGTAGGTGTCATTCTGTACGGAGCTATCGATATCAGAGTAGTCCCTGGTACTAATTCAATACCAAACTCAACCTCTCGAATAGGTGGTAAACCCGATAATTCTTCAGGAAACACATCCGGATACTCACACACAATAGGTACTGAGTCAATCTTTCTTTCAGATTCTTTACTGTCAAGCACATATGCAAAGTAAGCTTCGCAACCTTTTCTTACATATTTCTGAGCTAACATCAAGGAATCATTGCCAGTAAACCATTCAAATCATTAGATTCAATCCGAATAATCTCATCATTCTGGCACTGTAAATCAATAGTCTTTCTCTTGCAGTTTACAACAGCATCATGCAAAGTCAACCAATCCATACCCAAAATCATGTCAAACTCATCAAATGGCAACAACATCAGATCAGCCGGAAAGTACGAATCTCGAATCATTTGGGGAGAATTCTTACATACTTTATCAACCATAACACACTAGCCCAAGGGTTCGATACTTTAATCACAAATTCAGTAGACTCAATAGGCAAAGTCTTACTGAATACTAAAGTCTCACACATATAAGAATGAGTCGAACCAGGATCAATCAATGCAATTACACTAGTATCATAGAGAGTGAATGTACCAGTAATAACATCTGGGGATGAAGCCTCCTCGCGTGCGTGAATAGCATAGGCTTTGGCAGGTGCACGAGCCTCAGATCAAACTGTTGTATCTTTCGTCCGTCTCTGACTGCCACTTACATTACCCGAATGCCTGGGTGGTCTGCCTCGTATTAACATATTACTCGGTCTCGCGTTCTGAACAGTGTTTTGCTCAGCTAACATCAGGCAATCTCGGATAAAATGATCCATCAATCCACATTTAAAACAAGATTGATCATGCAATCTGCAATCTCCAGAATGCGATTTACCATAATGCTTGCACTTGACTCTAATTTATCGAACATTGCCAACACTAGCAATCGAAGTGGCTCATGAACTCAAAGAAGGTCAGTCTCTATCTCGTCTAGAAAACTCTGAAGTATTCTTAGATCGACTAGAATCATCTCTGAACTTTTTCGATGCTGAGTGAAAAGTCTTACCCGATGATCTTTTACGGGAATCTTTTGCTTCAAAATTAGCTTTTCTTTTCTCTTTTCCGAGCTCTTCGGCTTTGCAAGCTCGCTCAACAAGTGCCACGAACTCTTTGATTTCAAGTATACCAACCAGCAATTTAATGTTTTCGTTCAAATCGTCTTCGAATCTTTTACACATGATAGCTTTAGTTGAAACACACTCACGGGCATATCAACTAAGTCTCACAAATTTCTGCTCATATTCTGTCACAGTCATACGACCCTGTTTTAGTTCGAGAAATTCCTTGCGCTTCTGATCAATGAATCTCTGGCTGATACAATTCTTACGAAACTCAGTCTGAAAGAATTCCCAGGTCACTAGCTCTTTCGAAACCACTGATACTAGTGTATTCCACCAGTGATATGCGATGTCTCGTAACAAGGATATGGCACATTTTAAGCACTCATTCGGGGTACAAGATAACTTATCAAACACACGGATAGTATTATCAAGCCAAAATTCAGCTCGCTCAGCATCATCATCATTAGTAGCTCTGAATTCTTCAGCCCCGTGTTTTTTGATTTTATCAGCAGGTGGCTTAGGCAATCTCAACAGATCACTCACTTGAGGTATAACAGGTATCGAAGATGAATTTATCAAGGGTGGAGGTTGTTGTCCAACCGGATTAGTCCAGACATATTGAGTAAACCAATCATTCATCATTTGATAGAAGGCTTGTTTAGCCTCCCCTCATGGCTACTCGAGGTTGGCCGAGAATCAACTGGCGCTGTCTCTTGCGTAGGAGCAGGCACTATACTCTCGACATCATCAGCTACAGCCCTGTCGGGATCCATATTATTATGGCATGTATAGCTAGACTCACACATGCTACGTTAGTTCTAGAATCGACTAAACCGTGGCTCTGATACCAATAAAATATAACACCCTTAAGCCGTATCCATCGCTGAATTGGGGTTATAAGGAATTAGCAGACATAACACAGTTCGATACAATTACTCAATTCAAATATAGAGATCTAATGCTTAACTTATAACCCGATACAATTCATTTCATATTCAAATGGAATATGCGAACTCAACATTCAAAGCATACTAATAGTTTATAAATAAATGGATCTGTCAACTTGTAAATTTATAAAGTTACATATCATCATATTCATATAAGTACCATATATCTCAATGTCCCATTCATTTCAATTTTAACCAAAATTTGTATACCATTCTCCAAAAACAAGCATATTAAGTAATACACATATACCAAAATAAATTCTAGTCATATGAATATATAGCCGAATACATTTTAATACCAAAACATGATATAAAATATACTTTTCAAAGATAATTTAATCATCGATTATGGATACATATGTATATTCAAGACACAACTTCCATGAACCATCTTTAAAAGAAACATACAATATATCTCCCATCATATTCGGTCATTATAATATGTCCTTTATTACCAACTCATTTATATCACGTTAACCTAACATAATAACCTAAATTTCATATATAACTTTTCCTATACAAACCGTGTCCAAGTTGAGCAAACATATTTATACATGTATTATGACTATTTCATTAATCAACCAATCTCAATATGCACACACACAACACAAGTTCTAATCATCCAAGGTATAAGGCATAATATCTAAAATAGACTCAAACCATTATTTAACCAAAACATACTCAAGCATAGAGATTAAGCCATTTTCGCATGGCCTTTATACATAAACCAAAATACAGCATTCCAAAACGCATTCCAGCCTATACATGCCATAGTTCCAAAATGTAACTTATAAAATACCAAAGACGGTTGATAGTGTGATAGACTTTGCTGACGATCCCAAGCTTGTAACTTGAATCCAAAATCTATAAAACAGAATGAATATGAAAATACAAAGTAAGCTATAATAGCTTAATAAGTCATAAACAAATAAACATCCCATTGTTAGAATCAACTCATTTTAAGCTAATCCAAATTTCATTATCAATATCAAGCTTAACCTCAAACCTACAAATGAGATAGATAATACGTTTTTATACACGAAATCTACCTTGGCCGAATGCTCACTTAATCAATTTGACCTAATATTATTCATCTTTCAAAGCCAAAATGTCTTAATAAAATCAAACATAAACATACGCATTTATATAAGCTCAAGAACCATAATATAACATCATGTACTTATACCACTTATATGGCTGAATTTACATGATCACATATATGTACATATCCATGAATCAATTCTACAATATTCATATTATTTATTTGCAAGGCCGAATACACATACTAAATTCACATGTAATATTCATTTGTATCACACATAATTAGTAACAAATATCAAGTTACTTATTTACCTTATCTCAAGTAAACAACAAGCTAGGCTCAAAGCCCGAATATCACTATTATAAAACTGTCTCATAAACAATTCATATATCGAAAAATCCAAATATTCCATATAGCTCATACGGACTTTCAAATGTTATAACTCAGTCGAATTAAACTCAAATACATTATTTCCATGCTTAATCATATTCGGCTAACTCGACTATAATTTTATGAATTCTAAATCAGCATATTAAACTAATTTTCATTCAAAATTTATGATGTTTAATTGCTTAAAGACTTACCTCGGATATCGACGAACAATGTAAATCGACTATTCGACTATTTTTGCTTTTCCCCGATCCAAGTCTGATTTCTTTTGTTCTTGATCTATACAATTTCAAATTAATCTCATTCAAACACAATCTCATTCAAACACAATTTCATCTAATATTTCACACAATCTCATTCAATTTAATCTAACAACACATAAATGGGAAAATTACCATTTTACTCCTAATATTTCACACTTTTACAAATTAGTCCTAATTGCATAAAACACAAAATACAAGCCAAATCTTCCTTATATTCATACTAGTCCATATATTTCATTTATTTCACATTTTACTCCCTCAATTTATTATTTTTACAATTTAGTCCTAATTACTCAAAATCGTCAAAAACTCCAATACAAAACATGTTAATCTAAAACACATCTTTCATATTTCATCATCAAACAACAAAAATCTCAAGCTCTCATCAATGGCATAACTCAAAATATTCATCAAAACCAGAAATTCAAGCATGGATCGGATAGTATTCGAAGCAACGATCTCAAAAACGTAAAAATTATCAAAAACCGAAACCAAACTAACCTTGAATTTGAATCAACAACGGTCGAATATCATTTGCTTTCTCTTTTTATTTTCTTTTACATGTTTCGATCAAATAAAATGAACACATACATTTTTTTATGTTTTATTATATTATAACATATTAACTAGTTTACATAATTAACCTTAGATTTAAAATATAAAATCATGTTATATTAAGGCCATTACCGTCCATTGCATGTCATCATGGGCTAATTACCACATAAATCCCTCCATTTACAAAGACAAACACATTTCAGCCCTTACACATTAAACCATTAAATTTTCAATTTACGCGATTAAGTCCTTTTATTTAATCAGACACTCAAATATCCAAATTAAATTACGAAAATTTCACAAGCATAAATTCACACAAAATAAACACAGAAAATAATTTTTTAAAAATTTTTTTGACTGAGATTCGTGGTCTCGAAACCACCGTTCCGACTAGGGTCTAAATCGGGCTGGTACACACATATAACAAAATGACCAAGTCCCTATACATGCCATAATCTCAAAATGTTTAAAATCATCGATACCCGAAATAACAGTTTGTGTAATATCCTGATTTTTGGGTTTTGTCGTGATTCTCGATATTTTGGTAATGTTTTTAAAATTAGGTATTTGGTTGTGAAATTCATAATTGGAGGGTGTAAATGGGCTTATGGAAGGCCCATGTGTTGGCCAAAACCCGGTAGTATTTTTGAGTTTTGGACTTAAGAAGTTAGGGGATTTGGATAGGTGGTCTTATTAAAAATTATGGGTAAAATGTATCACAAAAAGAGCCTCTGGCAGAGTGGCTAAGTGACGCCACTAAGGAGCTAAAAAGGTGGCGTGTAAGTGGTTGGGGGAACCTGTGTTCGATTCCCTGTGATGGCAAATGTGATGTTAATTTTTATGCTTTGAGCATGCAGGAGTTGTAGCCGAATGGAACTCAGTGGGAGAGAGTTTGAATCAGTCAAACGGATGGATTAAGGAGTGATAAGGGGAGAGGTTTTAGGGATTTGAAAGAGGGATTAGATTTGGCCGAATAGGGGGATTAGGGAGGAGAAATCGGCTAGGGGGAATTTGAGGGTTGTATATTCGGCATTAGACTATAGTTGTGCCGATTTTCCTTTGTTTGAACATCGTAGAACCATTCTTTTCTTTTTATTTTCTTCTCTATCCAAAACTGCCACCCTTCCCATTCATCTTTCTCTCTTTTCTTTTTCGAAACCAGTCCATTATTCCCTTTCGCTTCATCTACTACTCCCTTTCTTATCTTCACCTTTGCCGAAAAGCCACAAAAGCCGAAACCTGTGAAACTTGGTTGTGCCGATTCCATTGTTGACCAGCAACCTTCTTTTCTCTTCACTTTTTGGTGGCCAATTCCTTCTTTTGTCGAACTCTAAGTGGTACAAAGGAAGACGGTCGTAAGTATTCGTACTCTAATCGATTCAGTAGTAACTGTTGACGAAAGCCGAAACCCCCTAGAGTTTAGGGAGGTTGCCGATTTGAGATATAGGCCTTATTGGGCTTTTTCATTTGATTCTTATGGTTTGTATAACGGAATAGATAACTTTGGAGGAGCCGCAAGGCTTAGGGTATCGATTTGGATAACTTGGATCGAGCATTGGACTCGGTGAAGGTAAGTGATCTATGGCCATTAGGGGGTTCTTTGGCCAAATATGGTAGGGTGGATTTTGGGTTTGATAAGCATGATTTGTACACTAAGTATGGTTATGGTTAATTGTAGGTTGGCGCGGGAGACTTTGCTAGTGAATGTCACAAAACAGGTGTGTAACGAACCCTCTTTCGTAGCTTAACTCGATATTTACCGAAAAGTAGAATTGTCGAAATTCTGGCATTTCGAGAACTCGTGAGAATGCGAACGCTCATAGGTTAGTTAGATTTGCTAAGTTCGATGATCGGGATCGTTGGAACAGGTAAGGGCATGATTTGGTGCACGATGGTAAGTTAAGCCTCGAGGGACTGAAATCGGGCCCATTTGGGTAAGTTTGGTAGAAATTGGAATCTTGTTAGTTTGCGCATTAATACGGCTAAGACTGTTATGGAAATGGGCTAAATGGGCCTAGATGACTAATTCGGCTATGTAGGGCCCATTAAGGGTTTTTGGCCCAATAACTCGGTTTCGCTAAGAATGGGCTAGAATTGCTGTCAAAGAACATGAAATTGTTAGTAATTGATAATGAACATGGGAAACCCTAATATTTGGTAAAATTACGAAATTACCCTTATAATACGAAAAATTACCTAGGTAAAAATGACCATTTTACCCCTAGGGTTTAATTATGAGTTTGATGCATGAGATTTTCATATATATGATTTGATACGATATGCACATGATATGTATGATATGCACATGATGTATTCATTTATGCATGGGTTGGGTTTATATGGATGGAGGAAGTGCAAAAGGGCTATGCCCCAGTTTACCGAAAAGGGCTTTGCCCCAGTTTATCAAAAAGGGCTTTGCCCTAGTTTATCAAAAAGGGCTTTGCCCCAGTTATTAAAAGAGGCTAGGCCTCCAGTTATATGATAAAGCAGTTATCCTACCAGTGGAGAGTTTTGGTTGGGTGGGTTGAGTTATTCCCCACATGGAGAGCTTGGTTGGTACGGGTGGAGAGTAGCGGTTGGTGGGTTGAGTAGTCTCCCCAAACAGGCTTGCATACATCCATTAATAATGCATGTGGTATTGATTTGGGCCTATGGGCCTACCGTTTCCAGTAAAGGCTTCGGCCCAGTGATATGAATAATGAAAAGGCTTCGGCCCAGTGATATAAATAATGAAAAGGCTTCGGCCCAGTGACATGGATAATGTAAAGGCTTCGGCCTAGTATATGCTGAGATTGAATTTGGGCTTAGACCCAGCAGGTTGATACTGTTTTGGGCTCTTAAAAGGGCTTGTTGCACACTGAGTTTCCAAACTCACCCCCTTCCTTAACCTTGCAGGTGAGCCTTGATGTGGGGGCTTGGAGCCGGAGGGGATTCAGAGTGGCCACGGTGATCGCTTTTGGGCTTTTGAAATAAGTGATTGGTTTTCTTTAGTTTACCTTATTTATTATTTATTTTTGGGTTGTAATAAGGCCATTTTAACTTTATTTTCTTTTCTGGGATTATTTTATTTTTAATAACTTTAAACTGGTTGATAATAATTTAAATGGGCTAGACTTAGGACGCGTTTTCAAAACGATACTTGTTTTCAAAATAACACAACGTCACGATTATTCGATTTATCAAAGATATCTACTCAAAGAAATTTCAACTCATTATAACCAAGTGTGGCAATGGTTGTGGGCATGTCTAGGATTGGATCCAATCGAAGAGCTAGGTACTTAAGCAGCCTTCATGGCTCACCTCCTCTGTTACGGATTCCTACCTGGTGCCCAGCTTCCACTCACTTGGTTAAGCTTAAAAAAAGTTGGTTTTAAAGTGCTAAAACGAAACGTGAATTTTTAACTTCAATGTGGCACGTCGGATTCGGCCGTAATGTTTGGGCCGGGTTTGGGGTGTTACAGTTTGATAGTGTGATATGATCTCCGACGATCTCCAATTCGAGCTAGCTTGGTGACACTATAAAACATGGAAACTAAAACAGAGTAAGCTATATAGCTTAGTAAGCCCATATGAAAGAAATAAGCCAACCTTACCATGCATTAACATTCAAGTAATATAACGTAAGATAATGTATTTTACCATAATTTCATGACCATAATTCATTCCATCGTAACTTACCTTGAAATCCTAATTTCACAAATTTTTTAAACAAAAGCTTATTGTACATACCTGTACCATCTCTTAATAGGTTCATACTTATTCTCATCATTAGCCTACCCAATGAACCACTTAGAATAATAATATCGGATACATGAGAAACTTTGCACACAAGGTGCCACATAAGTAGCCATTGCTACCACTATCTCATAACACATATATGCTCGTTCTTGAGCGATTATCGAGCTTGCTCACAAAAGCTATCAGTCGAGACGTAGCTACACAGTGCTGCTCACACAAGCTGTCAAGTATCCGCAACATGTGTCGGTATACTCAGCCACTGATAGGACTTACAGGACCAGCACCTGGATCACATAACATGAAACCCTAATGACATGTCACTTGTATCCTAATCTATTCCTAAAGTTCGATTGGGATTTCTCGCTTGCCAAATTGTTGTCAAATGTGTCCATAAGATCGATTACACAATTCATGCATAAATTAAAGCAAATAAAATACATTTAAAGTAAAGCTTATTTAACATACGAACTTACCTCGGTTACAAAAATGGTAAAAAGATATATTTGTCAATTATTTTGTTTTTCCCCCAATCTAGACCTGAACTTCATTTTTATTGATCTATAATGTCAAATTTAACTTATTTAATCATCACATTATTCTATTCAGCCCAAAAACACATTATGGCAAAATTTACATTTTTCCCCTAACTTTTCAACTTTTTACAATTTAGTCCCTAGGCTCATAAAATGAATTTCATTCAATTTCATCACAACCCAAGCCTAGCCGATTGTTATTTATGCTCATAATAGCCCACATTTTTCATTTATTCACACTTTTTCTACACATTTTATAGACTTTTACAAATAAACATTTTTATCGAAAATCACTTTACAAAAGTCGTTTAACAAACAACAAACATGCATTTCCTACCATCAAACATCAAAATAAATGCATATTCAACATGGGTAAAATTTTATATTTTGATTTTCTTTCAAATTAGTCTTTGAAATAGCTAAATCAAGTTACAACGATCTCAAAAATATAAAAATCATTAAAAACAGGACAAGAACGAACTTACAATCGAGCTTGGAAGTTTGGCCAAAAACCCTAGCTATGGGTTCTCCTAAATTTTGGCTATGGAGGAAGAAGATGGACAAAATTTTTCCTTTCTTTACTTATTAGTCCATTTATCAACTAATTTACTAAAATACCCTTAATGAAAAACATTAAAGACATACTTAACCACATCCATATTTGTCCACCAATTTAAACAATAGTCTAATTACCACTTAAGGACCTCTAATTTAGAATTTCATAACAATTTACTACCTTTAGCCTATAGAACTCAAAATTTGCACCTATTGCAATTTAGTCCTTCTAGTCAAATTAAGTACTCAATCGATAAAATTTCTTAACGAAATTTTTCACACAATTATTCTATCATGCTGTAAACCTTGAAGAAGTAATAAAATAAATATTTCTACTTCAGATTTGTGGTCCCAAAACCACTATTCCACTTTGACCCAAAAACGGGCTGTTACAATCCAACAGTTTCAAGATCACAAGGCCAAAGTATCCAAAATGACGCATATTATTTACCAGTTATCCGTTCACTAGCTCTGTATATTAGCATATTTTGCAAAACAACAGCATAGTCATATAGCATATATAATCGCATCAAATCCATGTACATTTTTACACTTTACATAATAGTCACTATATTTACTTACCACCTTTCATGCACATCACATAACCACAAAATCGCAAGATAACTATGGGTTTCAAGGAAACTTACACTCGGAACTTATAGTAGGGGTTTAGGCTAATCTAAATTCCCAAATAACATATGACTCATGTTTACGAGTAGCAATTCCATGCACTCACCACTTTATGCTTTTGACAAAAGCTCAACTAACGCTTTCCTAGCTCCTAGCAAGCTCTAATGAATGCAAAGTTTTGCTCACAAAAAAATCATGCAATAACCATAGTCAAATAACAACCAAGAATTCACTCAAACCAACTAAAACACAAGCTGTAAGCTAAGTTCCCATGTAACTTAAACTATTAGCATAACAAATTTAAATTCTAATATCTCAATATATGCTCAATCTTTTTGCCTAAATTCAGTTTTGTTCATCAAATTATTCATCTACGCCTAATTCGCAACCTTCAAACTAGGTAAATCGACTTAGTTCATGGTATGAACATTTTTTGACATCTTTTAGGCAATTTTCACATAATGCATTAAAACATAAGAAATCATTAACAAACTTCAAGATAAGTTTACAAACCTTCTAATCATACTAAAACGAGTTCAAAAACACTTTGAAACCATATTTTTGTGCAAAACCCCAAAATCCACCATTAATGCCTCATTTTTTGGCTTTTATGTAAAACATGCAATTTGATGGCTAATAATTCAGTTTTAGAGTCTAAATAACATTAAAAACTAATGTATTCATGAATGATTACCTTTTTTGAAAGAATGAACGAGTTTCAATGTAAATTCAAAAAACTCATGTTTGAAGAAGATGGTGAAATCTATGGAGTTTTGGGTATTTTTCTTGGGGATTTTTTATGGTAAACGACTTAGGATTGATAGGAATTCAAGATAATATGGTTTGAGAATCAAAAATCAAAAGAAATAGCAATGGAATGGTAAGGGGTGGCAAGCACAATGAAGGGAAAAGAAACAAACATGAAAAACATCTTGATAGGGAAGAAATATGTTCAATTTTACAAAATGGTAAAACTGTAACATAAATGCCTACTATTTTAACATTGTTACAAATTAGTCCTTTCTCAAAATTAAGAGTTTCTAGAACACTTTTTCAAAAATTAAGTTAACAGTTAAGATGCCATAGTCAAAAACATTGTCGAGTCCCAACCTTATGAAATTTCAAGCTTATCTAGGCCAAAGTTCCTAAAATATCCCTAAAACTCTTAGGCCCTATTTTAGGGTGTTAAAAGCTGAGGCCACTAGAAAGTGGTTGGACATGCTCCTACCGGATACTATTCAGACTTGGGATAAGTTTTTGCAATTATTTTTGTGAAGGCGTATCCCGATGAATGAGATTTTAACTACATATGATAGTTTATTTGAGTTTCAACATTCTGAAGAATAAACTTTCAACCAAGCTTTGGATCAATTTAAGATAACCCTTCGAGGTTTAGTTGGAAATAATGTGGAATTAGAGGTGTAGTTACAATATTTCTATGAAGGTTTGGACATTCTAAGTAAATCACAACTGTATTTAACGAAAATAGGTAGTATTTGGTGCCAAAACCCACATGAGATAATTATGATATTGGAAAATATAAGTAGCAATGACTCAACTTTGGGCCATGTTCATATATCTAAAAATGGAATGCATTCCTCATATAGAGTGGAAATATGGCTGCATTTTGAACCTTTCCATTGTTTTGGACAAGCTGAGGAGAAGGAAGAGTTTTGTATTAATTCCTTACCAGTAAAGATAGAGACTGTCGAGAAAGAAGAGCAAGAGAATTTTGAGTTGGAATGTCCATCCGACCATGGAAGTGATTTATCCTCTAAAAATGAGACTAAAGAATTCCGCTTGAGTGACGAAAATGTTTTTATTTGGGTATTTGGATTTAGTGAAGAACCAAAATATGGAAATAAATGATGAAGAGGATGTCAAGGGTGAACCAAAATTTGAGGATTAGGCGGAGTGCGAGATGGCACATGTTAATCAATTAGATTGGTGGAGGCATTGAAAGGACCCATTAGGACTATTAGAAAAGGCTTTAGAGAAAGTGATTTTTTCGATTGTCAAATAACCCATGTTGGAACTAAAAAATTTATCAAAAAATATCAAATATACATATTCTGGTGATAATAATACATTACAAGTGTTCATAGCAATAGCTTTGGTCCTCGAAAAGGAAGAGGCATTGTTCGTAGTGCTAAATAAACACAAGAAAGTTGTTTGGTGGATAACCGGGGATATTAAAGGTATCAATTCTTCTATTTGTTAACATAAGATGTTGCTTGAAGAATGGAAGAAACTTTTAGTGGATGCCCAATGTCACCTCAATCCAACTATTAAGGAAGTTGTAAAAAAAGAGCTAACAAAATGGTTGGATACCGTAATTGTTTATGTCATTTTTTATAGTGAATAGGTGTCAATGTGTACCAAAGTAAGGAGACATTTTGGTTGTCGCAAACAAGAAGAATGAGTTGATTCCTATAAGAATTGTGAGGGATGAAGAGTGTGTGTTGACTATAGAAAGTTGAATGATGCAACTTAGAAAGACCATTTTCTATTACCCTTCATTAACCAAATGTTGGATAGGTTGGTTGGGAAGAATTCTACTGTTTCTTAGATGGTTATTCTGGATATCATTAGATTCCTATTCACCCAGACGACTAAGAAAAGATGACTTTTACTTGTTCATTTGATACGTACGCATTCCATTAGATGCCTTTTGGTTTATGTAATGTCTCTACTACTAGTTTTATGTGTTGCATGACCTTAATATTTATAGATATGGTTGAGGAAGGTATGGATGTGTTTATGTATGATTTTTTTGTCTACGGGGATTCATTTGTCAAATACCCTATTAATTTAGAGTGGGTGTTGGAATGATGTGAAGAAACCAACCTTGTTTTAAATTGGGAGAAATTTCAATTTATGGTCAACGAGGGCATTGTGTTACGACATCATATCTCTAAGAAGTATTGTTCAAATTGTAGTTTTAGAATATCTACAAGCGCTTATGAAGTGGAAGGAATGGTTGTTAAGAAACTATTTTCAAAAATTGTCATTTAAGTGGCAATTCCTTCAAGCAACATGAAGTAGGCTATGAATTAATTGTACCTTCATTACTTTGTAATTTTTTTTTATTGTAGAACAATTTCATATTCTTAATGAAATGCAACTCCTACTTTTGTAAAATAAAATAAAACTTTACTTAGGCCAATTTAATGCTTATTTGGTTACAAGGTAAATGGAAAAAGTCCACATATATGGAAAAATAAAATTCATAACTAAAGTTTTATCAATTATGTATTTTAAATTCACAACAAAGTAGACCAATTTTTAACAAACGAAAGGTATCTTGCTTCTCCATTACTTATTGATAGCTTTATCATACTATTTCTTAAATGTTTTTTTGGTTCCAACTTTTTATTTCTATTTTTCTTTTTCATCTAATATGATAGATATATTGTTTCTCCTACATTTTATCATCTTTATGATCTAATTTTATGTATTGCATTTGTACAAATCATAACAACGGGGTTGGGTTCTCCTAATTTTCTCAATATTATCAATAAAAGGTAACATTGTACAATAATTTTTAACATGTAATCATATTCTTACAATATAGAATGTGTCAATAGTAAATGCATAAAATGCACGAATGCATCCCTACAATCAATTTGCAAGAATTAATTTTTTGAAATGTATTTTAAACAAATATGCATTTGAGAGTAAGTGACATAAATTATTTTTATATTTAATTACAATTATTTTATGGAATTAATATTATTAACTTAAAATAATTGTAGGTCTCAAAATAAACATGTTCAAGGATGACAAAATATATTGAACTTTTATTTAAATTCGTGAATTCCTTTTCATGATATTTTACCCCAAATGTTGAAATTGTTACTTGAATTGTCTATATGTTACATTGTTCATGATATTTTCCTTAGCTGCAGCTTCAATTAATATAATAGTTTTACAAATTTTGCAATGTAAAATAGAACTTAATTAAAAATTAATAAAATTAATAAAATATACTTTCAAAAACTAAATTATATAAAAATTTGTTATAAAATAAAATAAAAAAAAACAAAGAAAGTAAAAGGAACAAAAGATAGAAGAGCAAAGAGAAGAGTGAATTTTATTCATCATAGGTATTTACAATACTTCTCCAAATCCTATATAAGAAGTATATATGATACAAGATTGGGTTAAATATAAAATTTGTACTCGAACTTGTCCACTTCTCTCAAATTGGTGCTTGTGTGTTATTTTTGTCCCAGATTGGTATCCGAACTTCTTTCCTGTCCACTATATTGGTATCTGAACCTAACAGCGTTAATTTTTTACTGACATGACAACACTGGCCATTTGCGCACAACCATATGTCACCATATTTGGTTGCAAACCAGACCCCTTTATTATTTTTCCTTTAAAAAATAATAAAACCTTTTTCTCTTTCATCCAAAACAAATCACAATTCTATTCCTTTTTATTTTTTTTTGTTTTGTTTCTTCTGCTTTCTATATTCTCTTCTTATTCTTCTTCCCCCTATTCCTATTTCTCTAACCCTAGTCGTTGTCGCCATCTATGGCCTTCTCCGGCCGATCCGACCATCAAACCCTTCTCTCTTTGTTATCTTCTCAAATCTTGCCTTGTATTTCCAAGAAAATCTCTTTAAAGCCAATAAAATCAAAGCTTGATTCTTAAGCTTTTGAAATTATACTCTCCGCCTACTGATGAAAGGCTAAAAAGGCTTCCGATGAGGCTAAGAGTGAGTTAAGGAGCCAATGGAAGCAATAGCAGTGCTGCTACCAAGGTAACAATAGAGAATCAGTTTTCTTAGAGCCTAGTACAAGTTCTTCAGGTGATGGAGTTAAGGGTCAACAAATTCAAGGAAGGAATTCCCCTTGTTGTTCATTAGATCCATAGGATTTTTAGGGTTTTCTAAATTCTTATATTTTATTTTTTCTGAGTTCTTGCTCTCCTTCTAGACTGTAAATATTTTTTGTTTTCAAATAATTTTAAATTCTTGTAATTTTTTAGGTTCTTGCTTTTATTTTGGGTTCTTGCAACCATTTTAGGTTGTTAATTTTTTTTCTTGTTGAAATAATATTGGATTGAAAATATTAGGTTCTTTGTTTGTTACTACGATTGAATTTGAGAATATATTGGGTTTTTTCTGAAGATTTTGGGTTCTTTATTGTTTATTTTTTTTTTTTTTGAATGTGCTAGGTTCATTGTTTGTTAGTTGTTTTTTGAAGATGTTGGGTTCTTTGTTTTGAAGATTCTGCGTATAAAACTTTTTTGAGCACTTAATTTTCTTCCTTCAAAAGATGTGTTATGAATAGATAGAAAATTAAATAGATGGTGAAAGGAAAAAAAAAAAGAAAAAACAGAAGAAATAGAAGTAAGGTAAAAGATGAAAAGGTTAGGTAAAAAAATAAACAGATGATCAAAAGGAAAAAATGAAAAATATAATAATTTTTAAAGGAAAAATAATTAAAAGAATAATTTTTCAAAGAAAATAAGGGGGAAAATAATTAAAGGAGTCTGATTTATAGCCAAATAGGGTGACATGTAGTAGCACGTGATTGGCCAACCTACCACGTCAGCAGAAAATTAATGTCGTTCGGCTCAGGTACCAATATAGTGGACGGAAAAAATTCAAGTACCAATCTGGGACAAAAAAAAACCATAAGTACCAATCTAGATGAAGTAGACAAATTTGAGTACCAATTTTATATTTAACCCTATGAATTTTTACTCCTAATGAACCTTAATGTCCAACAGTACAACAAATTTCTTATCCTAATGGACATCTATTTTATAATAATAAAATATTTATAACATTCTCTCTTGGATGTATATCAATAGGTAATATGCATTGTTAAAACCTTACTACGATAAAAACTCTATGGGAAAAAAAATTAGTGAAGAAAAAAGAGCACACACATCTATAATTCTCATAATATGCTACCTTATTAAAAACCTTACAAGGAAAACCCAATGGGACAAAACCTCGATTAAGGGAAAAAGAGTACAACATGTATTTACTCCCCTTCACGATAACATCGGATGATATATTAGATTTTATGCATTTCAATCTTGAATACTAACTTTTCAAATGATCATTTAAATAGATTTGCTAAACGTTTATATCATCTTCTTTTAAAAGTCACAAGCAAGGAAAAATTTTGAGGAAGTATTAATCTCTTCAAGACTTCTAACAATAACCATAGCGAACATTGATTATGATCATTTTATAAAAATAAAAATGTTCAAATCATTTCAATTAATATAAATCTTTACTCTAATTTATTGAACAGTTTCCCAGAAAATTCTATATGCAATCTAGCATTTTAAGTCCTTCAAGGATTTTAATATAAACTTCACTTAGTGATTTATATAAAGGTTGTAACAACAACCATTAGATGCATGAATCGTTAGACTAATAAGATATTTAAAGATTATTACATCCACCACAAAATAATATTATATCTTTTCATAATCAATGTCAAAATTTTAGAGAAAACCTTCATTCTTCTTATCTTGTTTTTGCAAGACTATAAGTTGTAACCCCACTGACTTTATACCTTCAAATGCTTAGACTACTAATCTAGAAACTTCCCAATTTGAAAGTAAATTTAATTCTAATTGAATTATGCATTTCTATTTTGGAAAATCTATTTTATATCTATTATTGTCGACAAATTTATTTAAGATTATCATTTCCTTTTATTATTTCAACAATGATATTACATGAAAAATCTTTGTTAACAATTTTTTATTCTGGTTCCATAATTTCTCGTAATGACATAATTTTTTGAAATCTCTTTATTTTATTTATTTTCATCTTCAGGTACTTCAATCTCTTCTAGAGTTTTAATGGTTATTTATGTTCTGGGTCTCTTCTGGATTAGTCATCCTGATTATATGATCATCTAGATTCATTATTTTTTTCATGCGAATTTTCATCTTTGAAACCAATCGATCTACTATGCTTTAGGCATACATTAATTTCATTTATTCTAACATGTTATCTTATTGGCATTTCAAAACATCAGTTGGTATATGACACTTGGTTTTTCTCATTAGATCTAAAAATGCTTCTTGCAATTAACTTGTCATAAAGTGAATTATATTTTAAATTTTTGGTTTAACTTACTTTTTTATGAGAATGATAATTTAGTCCAAGTAGTTTATTCGTTCAGTTGTTATTTTTCTTTTAATGTTAAGAAAGCTATCAAATCAAATTTGTAATCACCAAATCATGTTATAATTCAATCTCCAATTTTTTAAAACTATCTAATAATAAAAGAAGACTTATATATAAATAAATTTTATCTGCTCTACTAGCACGACTCTTTTTGCTTCTCTAGCACGCTTAAGGCTTTTGCTTTTTCTTTTAAGTTTTAACGTAGTTTTTGCAACAGCAGTGGGGATTCTTCACACTTGTAGGTCGAGTAAACCCAAGGGTAAGGGTTGAATATGGAGAATGATAAGGAAAATCTATCCTTGAAGGAAAGGAAGGAGGAAGGTTTGCTTGTTCAAAGGAATTTGGAGCGCCACCGGGGTGATTGATTTCAGTTTAGTGGGGTATTTTTTAACTGCGGGTATAGTGCACTTTTCAGCAATGAAGAGCACCATGGTAAATGTTTGGCATCTAGTTAGAGGAGTTCAAATCTCAATTCTAGGGAAAAAAGATTCTTATTTAAGTTTTTCCATAATATGGATCTGGAGAGGGTTATAAGCAGAGCGCCTTGGACTTTTAATAATCACTTTTTGGTGTTTCATTGGTTGGAGAAGGGGGATGATCCAATGAAGGTTTCATTAGAGTTCGTTACTTTCTAGGTCTAGGTTCATGAGTTGCTTATGGATCTATTCTCAGAACCATTTGCATGGCAGTTAGGGGATTTTATAAAGAAGTTTATAGAGTATGATTCGAAGAGTTTGAGTAAGGGGGTACAAGTTTTCCTTAGGATTAGGGTTTTTTTGGATGTGAGAAAACCTCTAAAAAGAAAGAAAAGATTGTGTTCGCATCTGGAAATAGTATATGTCAGTTTTAAATACGAGAAGCTAACACTGTTCTACTTATTTTGCAGACGATTGGGACATAGCGGTTCTTTTTGTCAAATAAGGATGTCGAGAGAAGAGAAGGCTGTTGAATTGGGTTGGGACTTGTCTTTTCGAGCACAGTCTAGAAGGGGAACTGCAATGAGTAGTGTTTGGCTACTGGAGAATAGTGACGAAAGGGATTTTGGAAGTATAAATGGGCAACGGGATCTAGGGATTGGTTCTGGAGCCGATGATCGAAGGGGGTTGGTGTTAAGATGGATCCAATGTTGGGTATCAATTTGGAAGAAGGTGGCAGTAATAGCCTAGGGGTTAGCGGTTGAGCAGGGCATTCTTATGAGCAATTTGCGAAGGAACATAATGGGGAGGAGATGCCTATTGAAAATAGAGAGGGTAAGAAGAGACATCGTAAGGAGACCAAGGATTGCGATTTTACTGAGAAAGAGAACTCACTAGTGCTAAGGGAGGAAAGATCGATGGGGAGAACTCATTTTTTATCAGTGCCTACTAAGAGGCAAGTCGACTGGGTGCAATAAAACTTTTAAGTTGGAATGTTCGTGGCTTAGGGTAACTGCAAACTGTTAGACGTCTTAAGAATAAGTTGAGACAGATTCACCCCAAATTTTGTTTCTGATTGAAACAAAAGTTAGTGCTAGGAGTATGGAGCGTATACAAGGATATGTGGGTTTATGCATGGTATCGATGTGGATGCTATTGGTTTGTGAGAGGGCTATTGTAACGCCCCAATTTTCGGGAATTTTAAAAATGTTGGAAAATTTTAAAAATTCTATGTCCTATTTGTTTGTCGTAGGATTAAGTACGGTAGTGGGCCTCTAGAAGGCCCAAGCTTAAGGTAAAACCCGGTAATTTTAATTAATTTTAATTCCATAAGAAAAAGGGTTCTAGTTAATTGGGCTTTTAGGTATTAATTGTGTAAAATAAATCACAAGGAAGTATGTGGTAAAGTGGCTAAGTGACGCCACTGGGAATGCTATAACTGGCGTGTGGATGATTGGGAGGACCCAGGTTCAAGTCACAATGACAGCAAATAAGGGATTAATTTTTATGAATGGAAAAGGTAAGTAGTGGAACTGAAGTGAAAGTCTATCAGGAGAGGATTTAGGAGTTGATAAGGGATAGGATTTAGGAGCAGATAAGGGAGGAAATCTAGGAGCTGATCAAGGAACAAGAGGTGGCCGGCCAAGGGACTTTAGCATGGGAATTTCGGCTAGGGTTAGTGCCAGTATAAATTCGGCATTAGTGGTAAGTGGTGTCGTTTCCTGACCATTCTCTTCTTCTTTTCTATTTCTCTTCTCTCCATCCACTTATTCTTTTCTTCTTCTTTTCCCCATAGCCGAATCCTTCAGCCACCCTACTCTATACCACCTTCCTTCCATTATTTTTAAGACTATAGCCGATTGCCTCAAATCCCGAAATCCCGAAAACTTGACTCCTTTTGTACCGATTTTTCCCTAGCCAAATATCTTATTTTTCTCATCATCTTTGGCCGATTCTCTCAACCTCTAAACCCCAGGTTTCTGTCGACAATACCACAAGTAAAAACCCTCATATTTTATCTTTCTCTACACTTTTGCAAAAAAGCCGAAACTCCCACACTATCCTAGGGACATAGCCGAATACTGAGATCACTGAGGGCTCAACTTTTGTTATCGTTTGAGGGCTTAGAACTGCATCAGAATCAAATAGGAACTAAGGGGGAACATTGACTGGAAGAATCGGTGGTAAGTCTTTCCAACATAGCCTATCTTGCATATTTTAAGAAAAGTCGGAATCCCTAAAAGGTTAGGGAGGTTGTCGTTTTTTGGACTTGTAGCCCTAAGGGGTTGTGATAATAGTATTATTTTGGTAATAGTGTGATTAAGAGGCTGTTGATCAAAGGCTTGGACAAGTGGAGTGAACGGATCTGGATCGAGACACTATTTTCGGCAAAGGTAGGAACGCTAAGGCCTAAGGTGTTGTTGGCCGAATATGGTAAGAATTTAATATGTAGTTTTTTTCGGTAGTAAGATTAACGTGGTAGTATTATAATTGTAGGCAGTTCGTGCGTGGATCTCATCAGCGAATCGTCATAAAACAGGTGTGTAACTGACACCCTCTCATAGACTCGATCGGCAAAAGCCGAAAAGCCGAAATACCGAAAAGTTGGTATTTTGGGAATTTGCAAGTGTGCGAATGCTCGTAAGATAGTTGGGTTTGTATGTTTGGTATTCTGAAGGTAATAAACTGCAGTAAGTGCAATTTCGTGCATTTTGATAACTTGGGCTTAATGGGCCAAAAATCGGGTTCATGGGCCAACGGGCTCAATTTGGTAAGTATGCGCGGTAAGTATTCTGATAGTACGTAAATGGATAGGATATGCATGAAAACCCTAGAAGTAGCTAAATCACTACAATACCCTTATGTATGAAAAATTACCATGATACCCCTAGGTGTAAATGACCAATATGCCCCTAGGGTTAATTTTGTCTGAAAAGCATGTTGATTTAAATCTGTATGATGTATGCCATGAATGAATATTTGTTGCATAGGGACATGGGTTATATTTTGGAGGAAGCGTCCTGGTGGCTATGCCACAATATCTGATCTGGTGGCTCTGCCACATATTTCTGTTCTAGTGGCTCTGCCACGATTATCTGTATCTGGTGACTCTGTCATATTATCTGTTCTGGTAGCCATGCTGCATAATTCTGTGGCGTGTAGCGGTTGGGTGGGTCGAGTAGTCTCCCCACATGGTGAAAGGATGGTATGGGGTGTACATGGTTGGATATGGGTTGGGTTTTGCATATACATGAAATATCTGATCTGATCTGTTATGGGCCTATGGGCTTAATTCTGTATTCTGTTCTGGGCTAAGGCCAATTTATTCTGTTTCTGTGGTTTGAGCTGATATGGGCTATGGTTGGGTTAATTTTACACGCTGAGTTTCTCCAAACTCATCCCCTATTTTCATCCATGCAGGTAATCCCCAGCCATAGTGGGCTTGGAGCTGCGAGGGTTCGGAGTGGCCACTCGTTCTGCAATATGGATTTCTTCTGGTGATTTGGACTTCAATTTTCTTTACTTTGATGATTTGGGTTTTGTTATGTAATAAGGCCGCTTATGATTATTTTTAATTAGGTTTCGATTTATAACTTATCATGATGACCTTAAATTATATTAACTATCAAAATGGGCTAAATCTAGGGTTCGTTTTCCAAAAACATAAACTGATTTCGAAGTAACACGATTACAAACAAGGCTTCTGCTATGATAACGTTTTACAAACTTAAATACGTTTTATTCTAAAATAGACATAATTTCAATGGTAACCTAAAAATATACGCGATGTTAGAGTGTGGAAATGGCGGTGTGTATGTCTAGGATTGGATCCGAAAGAGCTTGGTACTTAAGCAGTCCGATGGACTCACCTCCTTTTTCCAGTTTCCTACCTGGTGCACAACTTCCATTCACTTTAACCCTTAATGAATTAATCCTTTGAACATCAAGTACGATTTTCTGAACTTAGAACGGAAAAATGTTTTTAACGTTTTTGATGTGGCACATCGGATCCGGTCATAACGTCTAGGTCGAGTTTTGGGGTGTTACATTTAGTGGTATCAGAGCCAGGTTGCAACAACTCGGCTGTGGAATGGGTTTCCAAAAATGAAGATTTCAAAAAAAATTCTATTTTTAAAATCTGGACTTCTGAAGGTGGCATTCCAAATCTTTGGCCCAAGCCTGTAAGTATTCTGAATTTTTCTGAATATATTCTGAATTATCTTTCTGTACTGAAACTTTACTAGAATACTCTAGATAGGATGCTATTGAAATCCTAGAAAAGCTTGCTAAAAGACTGAAATTGTAGCTAAACATCGATTCTACGAAAACCAACTCTGAATTACTGTCTGAATCATAAAACATCTGTAATAAACATTGGAATGATATTAATGCATAAAATTCATAATCAGATAATACGATATGAGTACAAGAGCCACTCATGGAAGAGGCCGTGGACGTGGCCGAGGAAGGGTTTGAGCGGTATCTTCATCTTTGGGACATATGCCGGCGGTAGATGCCCCGGTACCATCGGCAACAGAAGTAGAGTCTCATGATTGTGGTGCCGGGGATGACGCCCTATCGCAGGCTATGCTTCGAGTTTTGGAAAGGGTTGCCGGGGAAAGTACAGGCAATGGAGTTCAGGGGTCCATTTCGGAACGACTCCGGGCCAACGGAGCGGAGATTTTTAGGGGTGTGTCTGGTATCGCTTCGAATGTGGTAGAATATTGGTTGGAGGCCACAGAATGAATTATGGATGACTTGGACTGCTCGGTGGAGCAGAAGCTGAAGGGGGCCATATCACTGTTACGAGATGAGGCTTATCAGTGGTGGCTCACCGTGAGGGATGGAACCCCAGCTGATAGGGTTACTTGGAAGCTGTTTAAGACAGCCTTTAAAGGAAAGTACGTCGGGGCAAGTTATATTGATGCCCGCAGGAAGGAATTCCTGAATCTGGTCCAAAGATGTAAAACTATCGCTGAGTATGAGGCTGAGTATCTAAGGCTGAGCCGGTATGCTGTGGGGATAGTCGCTACGGAGTATGAGCGTAGCGTTCGCTTTGAGGATGGACTCAGAGATGACCTTAAGGTGCTGATTGCTCCGCAGAGGGAGCGGGATTTCGCGGTTCTGGTGGAAAAAGCTAAGATAGCTGAGGAGGTAAAGCGTACTGAGAGGCAGAACCGTGAGAAAGATCGAAACCGTTTCCGGAGGGATTCAAGACCCTCGGGTGGTGCCAATAAGAATATTAAGAGAGCAAGAGTAGAGGAACTAGTGCGAGCAGTGCCGATGAATGTGGTTAGACCACCAATCTGTGGAGACTGTGGTAAGGTACATTTGGGCGAGTGTAGGAAACGTTCCGGTGCTTGTTTCCGATGCGGATCTATGGAGTATAGAGTTAAGGACTGCCCACAGAGAGCTGGTCAGGCTCAGGTTGCTGTACAGAGGGTTGTTCAACCCGCGAGAGGTGGACCACAACCACCGAGAGGACGTGGACAAGGTAGGGGCGGAAATGGAAATAGAAATGGTCTAGGTCGAGGGGCGTCTGGTAGGGGTGCCGAAAATGCTGAGGCTCGACAGCCAGCGTTGGTGTATGCGGCTCATCATCGAGAGGAGGGTGACGCACCTGACGTCATAACTGGTACGTTTTTGGTTTCTAGCATGCCATATACTGCTTTGGTGGATATTGGATCTACTCATTCCTATGTTGCATGTGTCATATCTGGGTCATTGGGAGTGCATTCTGAAAAGATAGTGAGTGGGGTATCTGTGTTAACTCCTTTGGGCCACTCGGTTAGGGTAGACAAATTGTATAGGGATGTACCCTTAGAAACTCAAGGTAGGATCTTACCTGGAGATCTAATGGAGTTGCCGTTCGGAGAGTTTGACCTCATTCTAGGAATGGACTGGCTTGTTAAGTATAGGGTGAATTTGGATTGTGCTGCAAAATTAATGGTGTTAAGGACCACGGAGGGTGAGGAGGTTATGATGATAGGTGAGCGAAGGGACTATTTGTCTAATGTGGTGTCGGCATTGAGGGCCGAAAAGTGGATTCGAAAAGGTTGTGAGGCCTATTTGGCATTCATAAGCCAGTCGGAAGAGAAGGGATTGACAGTGGATAAGGTTAGGACCGTAAAGGAGTTCCAAGATGTTTTTCCGGAGGAACTCCGGGGATTACCTCCAAACCGAGAAGTGGAGTTTGGAATCGACTTGTTGCCTGGAACGGAGCCAGTGTCTATCGCACCGTATAGGATGGCACCGAAGGAGTTGGTGGAGCTAAAGGCACAAATTCAAGAGTTGTTGGATAGGGGCTTTATTAGGCCAAGCATGTCTCCATGGGGAGCACCGGTGTTATTCGTGAAGAAGAAGGATGGTACAATGCGGATGTGCATTGACTATCACCAGTTGAACAAACTGACTATTAAGAATAAGTATCCACTGCCAAGGATTGACGATCTGTTTGACCAGCTTAAGGGGGCTTCTGTATTTTCTAAGATCGACCTTAGATCTGGATATCATCAGTTAAGGGTCAAGGAGACGGATATCCATAAGACGGCATTCAGGACTCGGTATGGTCATTACGAATTTCTAGTTATGCCATTTGGGCTGACGAACACTCCTGCGGCATTTATGGATCTGATGAATCGGGTGTTTCAACCATTTCTGGATCAATTCGTAGTCGTCTTTATTGACGATATTCTGGTATATTCTGAAATGGAAGCAAAGCATGATGAGCATCCCGTATAGTGCTACAAGTGTTAAGGGAGAAGGAACTTTATGCAAAGTTCAGCAAGTGTGAATTCTGGTTAAGGGAGATAACTTTCTTAGGAAATGTGGTCTCTGCTAACGGGATTAAGGTGGATCCTCGAAAATTTGAAGCAGTTTTGGAGTGGAAGCCACCTAGGTCAGTATCGGAGATACGGAGTTTCCTGGGATTGGCAGGATACTACAGAAGGTTTGTGGAAGGTTTTTCGGTGTTGGCTGCACCTCTGACTAAACTCATAAGGAAAGGGGTACCATTTGTATGGACTGAGACCCAGTAGGAAGCTTTTGAAAAGTTAAAGAAAGTTTTGACTGAAGCACCTGTGTTAATTCAACCGGAGTCTGGGAAGGATTTTACTGTCTACAGCGACGCATCACATGTAGGTTTGGGCTGCGTGTTAATGTAGGAGGGTAAGATGGTTGTATATGCGTCACGGCAGCTTAAGCCTCACGAGGGGAACTATCCTACTCATGATTTGGAATTAGCAGCAGTGGTTTTTGAACTTAAGATTTGGAGACATTACCTGTACGGAGAGAGGTGCATTATATACACAGACCATAAGAGTCTTAAGTACTTGTTGACTCAGAAGGAGCTGAACCTTAGGCAAAGGAGATGGATTGAGTTGCTTAAGGATTATGATTGTTCAATCGAGTATCACCCAGGAAAGGCTAATGTGGTAGCCAATGCTTTGAGTCGTAGAGCCGTATCTGATCTGAAAGTAATGTTTGCTCGTTTGAGTTTGTATGATGATGGTAGTTTGTTGGCTGAATTGCAAGTAAGGCCAACCTAGGTGGACCAGATTAAGGAAAAGCAGTTGGAATATGAGTCTTTGGTCGCTCGTTTTCAACAAGTTAAAGAAGGGAAAACTTCTGAGTTCGGTTTAAATGGTGATGGAGTTCTGTGTTTCCGAGGAAGAATTTGTGTTCTGAAGGACTCTGACTTGAGGCAGACAATATTAAAGGAAGCTCATGGGGGACTATGTGCCATGCATCCTGGAGGGAATAAGTTGTATCACGACTTGCGGGAATTGTACTGGTGGCCTGGACTTAAGCGAGAAGTGACGGAGTTTGTAGGAAAATGTTTGACGTGCCAACAAGTGAAAGCTGAGCATCAATTACCTTCTGGACTGTTGCAGCCGATAAAGATACCACTTTGGAAGTGGGAGAGGGTAACCATGGACTTTGTGAGTGGGTTGCCGTTGACACCATCGAAGAAAGACTCGATATGGGTGATTGTGGATAGCTTGACCAAATCGGCCCATTTCATACCAGTACGTACCGACTTTTTGCTTCAAAAGTTAGCCAAACTGTATGTGGCGGAGATTGTGCGACTTCATGGAGTCCCAGTTTCGATTATCTTTGATCGGGATCCCAGATTCACATCTCGGTTTTGGCAAAAGTTACATGAGGCATTGGGGACGCGGTTGAACTTCAGTACAGCTTTCCATCCCCAAACTGATGGTCAGTCAGAAAGGGTCATTCAGATTCTGGAGGACATGTTAAGGGGATGCGTGATTGACTTTCAAGGTAGTTGGGAGGACTACTTACCGTTGGCAGAATTTGCATACAATAACAGTTATCAGGCGAGTATTCGAATGGCACCGTATGAAGCACTGTATGGTCGAAGGTGTCGTACACCTAGTTGTTGGACGGAGCTAGGGGAGCGACAAGTTCTTGGACCAGAATTGGTGGCTGATACTGAGGCTAAGGTCAGAATAATTAGGGACCGTTTGAAAGAAGCATCTAATAGGCAAAAATCGTATGCAGATTTGAAGCGTAAGGAGATTGAGTACTCATTAGGGGATATGGTCTTTTTAAAGGTTTCTCCTTGGAAGAAGATATTGAGGTTTGGTAAGAAAGGCAAGTTGAGTCTGCGGTTCATTGGGCCTTATCGGGTTTTGAAGCGAGTAGGCCTAGTAGCTTATCAGTTTGAATTACCTCCAGAGTTGGACATGATTCACGATGTTTTCCACGTCTCCATGTTAAGGCATTATCGTTCTGACCCTACTCATGTCGTGCCGGTTGCAGAAATTGAGGTGCAAACTGATTTGACTTTTGAGGAGGAGCCTGTGCAAATTTGGATCGAGATGTTAAGATTCTAAGAAGGAAATCTATCCCATTAGTAAAGGTGCTTTGGTGTAATCATGGCAGAGAGGAAGCTACTTGGGAGCCAGAGGAGGCGATGCAGCAACAATACCCTCATCTGTTCGGACCAGGTAAATTTCGAGGACGAAATTTCTTTAAGGAGGGTAGAGTTGTAACGCCCCAATTTTCAAGAATTTTAAAGATGTTGGAAAACTTTAAAAATTCTGTGTCCTGTTTGTTTGTCGTAGGATTAAGTACGGTAGTGGGCCTCTAGAAGGCCCAAGCTTAAGGTAAAACCCGGTAGTTTTAATTAATTTTAATTCCATAAGAAAAAGGGGTTCTGGTTAATTGGGCTTTTAGGTATTCATTGTGTAAAATAAATCACAAGGAAGCATGTGGTAAAGTGGCTAAGTGACGCCACTGGGAATGCTATAAGTGGCGTGTGGATGATTGGGAGGACCCAGGTTCAAGTCACAATGACAGCAAATAAAGGATTAATTTTTATGAATGGAAAAGGTAAGTAGTGGAACTGAAGTGAAAGTCTGTCAGGAGAGGAATTAGGAGTTGATAAGGGATAGGATTTAGGAGCAGATAAGGGAGGAAATCTAGGAGCTGATCAAGGAACAAGAGGTGGCCGGCCAAGGGACTTTAGCATGGGAATTTCGGCTAGGGTTAGTGCCAGTATAAATTCGGCACTAGTGGTAAGTGGTGCCGTTTCCTGACCATTCTCTTCTTCTTTTCTTTTTCTCTTCTTTCCATCCACTTATTCTTTTCTTCTTCTTTTCCCCATAGCCAAATCCTTCAGCTACCCTACTCTATACCACCTTCCTTCCATTATTTTTAAGACTATAGCCGATTGCCTCAAATCCCAAAATCCCAAAAACTTGACTCCTTTTGTACTGATTTTTCCCTAGCCAAATCTCTTATTTTTCTCATCATCTTTGGCCGATTCTCTCAACCTCTAAACCCCAGGTTTCTTTCGACAATACCACAAGTAAAAACCCTCATATTTTATCTTTCTCTACACTTTTGCAAAAAGTCGAAACTCCCACACTATCCTAGGGACATAGCCGAATACTGAGATCACTGAGGGCTCGACTTTTGTTATCGTTTGAGGGCTTAGAACTGCATCAAAATCAAATAGGAACTAAGGGGGAACGTTGATTGGAAGAATCGGTGGTAAGTCTTTCCAACTTAGTCTATCTTGCATATTTTAAGAAAAGCCGGAATCCCTAAAAGGTTAGGGAGGTTGTCATTTTTTGGACTTGTAGCCCTAAGGGGTTGTGATAATAGTATTATTTTGGTAATAGTGTGATTAAGAGGCTGTTGATCAAGGGCTTGGACAAGTGGAGTGAACGGATCTGGATCGAAACACTATTTTCGGCAAAGGTAGGAACGCTAAGGCCTAAGGTGTTGTTGGCCGAATATGGTAAGAAGTTAATATGTAGTTCGTTTCGGTAGTAAGATTAACGTGGTAGTATTATAATTGCAGGCAGTTCGTGCGTGGATCTCATTAGCGAATCGTCATAAAACAGGTGTGTAACTGACACCCTCTCATAGTCTCGATCGGCAAAAGCCAAAAAGCCGAAATGCCAAAAAGTTGGTATTTTGGGAATTTGCGAGTGTGCGAATGCTCGTAAGATAGTTGGGTTTGTATGTTTGGTATTCTGAAGATAATAAACTGCAGTACGTGCGATTTCGTGCATTTTGATAACTTGGGCTTAATGGGCCAAAAATCGGGTTCATGGGCCAACAGGCTCAATTTGGTAAGTATGCGCGGTAAGTATTCTGATAGTACGTAAATGGATAGGATATGCATGAAAACCCTAGAAGTAGCTAAATCACTACAATACCCTTATGTTTGGAAAATTACCATGATACCCCTAGGTGTAAATGACCAATATGCCCCTAGGGTTAATTTTGTCTGAAAAGTATGTTGATTTAAATCTGTATGATGTATGCCATGAATGAATATTTGTTGCATGGGGACATGGGTTATATTTTGGAGGAAGTGTCGTGGTGGCTATGCCACAATTATCTGATCTGGTGGCTCTGCCACATATTTCTGTTCTGGTAGCTCTGCCACGATTATCTGTATCTGGTGACTCTGTCACATTATCTGTTCTGGCAGCCATGCTGCATAATTCTGTGGCGTGTAGCGGTTGGGTGGGTCGAGTAGTCTCCCCACATGGTGAAAGGATGGTATGGGGGTGTACATGGTTGGATATGGGTTGGGTTTGCATATACATGAAATATCTGATCTGATCTGTTATGGGCCTATGGGCTTAATTCTGTATTCTATTCTGGGCTAAGGCCAATTTATTCTGTTTCTATGGTTTGAGCTGATATGGGCTATGGTTGGGTTAATTTTACACACTGAGTTTCTCCAAACTCATCCCCTATTTTCATCCATGCAGGTAATCCCCAGCCATAGTGGGCTTGGAGCTGCGAGGGATTCGGAGTGGCCACTCGTTCTGCAATATGGATTTCTTCTGGTGATTTGGACTTCAATTTTATTTACTTTGATGATTTGGGTTTTGTTATGTAATAAGGCCACTTATGATTATTTTTAATTGGGTTTCAATTTATAACTTATCATGATGACCTTAAATTATATTAACTATCAAAATAGGCTAGATCTAGGGTTCATTTTCCAAAAACATAAACTGATTTCGAAGTAACACGATTACAAACAAGGCTTCTGCTATGATAACATTTTACAAACTTAAATACGTTTTATTCTAAAATAGACATAATTTCAATGGTAACCTAAAAATATACGCGATGTTAGAGTGTGGAAATGGCGGTGTACATGTCTAGGATTGGATCCGAAAGAGCTTGGTACTTAAGCAGTCCGATGGACTCACCTCCTTTTTTCGATTTCCTACTTGGTGCACAGCTTCCATTCACTTTAACCCTTAATGAATTAATCCTTTGAACATCAAGTACGATTTTCTGAACTTAGAACGGAAAAATGTTTTTAACGTTTTTGATATGGCACGTCGGATCCGGTCATAACGTCTAGGCTGAGTTTGGGGTGTTACAACTATTGTTAGGATGAAATGAAGGGTTAGTAGTATTTTTAAGAAGTTTCTCGAGGTCTCATATTGGCATGGAAGCGGAGGAGGATGACGGGAGGATTGTTTGGTGTTTCACGGGTTTATATGGTTCCCCAGTGGAGCAAGCTAGGAAGGATTCGTGAAATTTATTGAGGCAGTTGAATCAGGAAAGTAATATGCAATGGTTAGTTCTGGATGATTTCAATGATATTTATTATTCCTTTGAAAAGAAGGGAGGGCGTCTAACAGAGGAGTTGTAGGTGGGTGCTTTTAGGGAAGTGTTGGAAGATTGTGCTTTGGGCGATCTAAGCTTTGTTGGCCAATGGTTCACTTAGGAAAGAGGTTCATTTCCAAAAAATAATATAAGAGAACGATTAGATAGGGGATAGCTAACCCAAGATGGTGGGATGTTTTTTCAGAATATTCAATGAACCATTTAAGCATAGTTTTTCAGATCATTGCTCGGTGACTATTGATACGGGAAATGATAAGAGGGCCCGACCGATGCTGAATGGACATTACTTTCATTTTGACGTCGATTGGATTCTGAAGGATGGGTTCGAGGATCATCTGAAGAGTTGATGGGTAATGAACCATAAAGAGATTTCGATGAAGCTTAGGGATTTAGGGGTGGAGCTAAGTAGTTAGGCTAAAAAGGTTCGAATACGTCAGAATTGTAGGAGAGGGGGTCTAACTGCTAGACTAAATATCCTAGCGATCAGGTCCTGGCAGAAATCACTGATGTTAAGTTAGCCTTAAATTTAGAAGCTGATATCGAGGAATTATTTTGGGAACAATGGGCTAGGGCTAATTGGTTATGCCTGGGCGATCGCAATACATCCTTTTCCATAGTTTTACTCTTGGTCGAAAGAGAAGAAATATTGTTAAAGGGTTAGAAGATGGAAATAGTGGTTGGATAAGCAAACAAAATTGGATGATATAGGTGGAAACGAATTATATTAAAGATTTTTTTCCTCAAAGCCAGTGAGAAATGATGATTAACTACTTTTGGGAATTCCAGTGTGCATTGAAGAGAACCAAAATGAGGAGTTAATGGCTGAATTTAAAAGGGAATAGGTGCTAGAGGAGATTAAGGCTATGGCCCCTTTAAAAGCATCCGATAGTGACGGTTTCTTAGAACTTTTCTTTTAGAGGTACTAGCATGTGGTTGGGAGTGATGTAGAGAAGTTTTGTTTGGAGATGCTTAATGGGCAACGATATTTTGAAGAGATCAATTGAACAAACATTGTGCTTATTCCAAAAGTGGGTTCACCGAAGAATATGAGTCAGTTTAGACCCATCATCCTTTGTAATGTCATTTATAAGATAATTTCGAAGGTGATTGTTAACAAACTTCGTAAAGTACTTGATAATTATATTGATGAATCTCAAGGAGCTTTTGTGTCTTGACGAAAAATTGCGGAAAACATGTTTGTAGCATATGAAGTTCTACATTCCTTGAAGAAAAAGAAAGGGGTCAGTTGGATCTTTCACTTTGAAACTTGATAAAAGCAAAGCTTATTATAGGGTGGATTAGAGTATTTTAGAGAGAGTGATGGGCTCTCTAGGTTTTTGTGAAGCGTGGATTTCACTCGTCATGCAATGCATCTCTAGTGTGTCGTATTCTTTAATTTTGAATGGGGAGAAAGAGGAGCAGTTTCGACCATCTATGGGCCTGAGACAAGGGAACCCCCTTAGCTCGTATCTATTTTTAATTTATGCTGAAGGTTTCTCAATGTTACTACATATAGTGTAACACCCCTAAACCCATAACCGTCATCGAATTAGGGTTACAAGGCATTACCAGACGGACAGAACATTTCAAACCAATCCAGAATCACAGACATCACATAACATTGATGCATAATCTAACATCAGCAATTCATCTCTTTATATGGTCTACGAGACCTAAAACATACTTTTAGGGACAGTCAGAACTAAACCGAACACATTAATAAATTTTGGAACTTAAAAAAATTTTCAATTTTGTTGAAGTCACACGCTCGTGTAACCAGGCCGTGTGCCTCACACGAGCATTAGACACACCCATGTGAACCAGTCGTGCCAAAACAAGGCACACATACTAACTTTCACCCACGACCAATAGACACACCCGTGTGCTATGGCTTTGTGATACTTAGCTAGCTACTGACTTAAGCCCACGGCCATATGACACGCCCGTGTGCTATGGCCATGTGGCACAATGCAGGCTTAATTTAAACCAACTTGCCACCCCTATTTGGGCCATTCCTACAAGCAACATTAAACAACATTCATGCCAAAATTTTTAGCCAATTCCATGCTTAAAATAACCAATTCATATTAGATCATAAAACATTACAAAGCACACACCATTTGGCATCACTAACCAAATACCAAAACTATACACACACATATCATTTGCTAGCCAACTCTCATGGTATAACATATATACATATCAAAGCTTAAATACATAGACATTCTAGCCTATACATTCCATACTTAAAAATATTTACACTTTCAAAAGTACCAAAATGAGTTCGATAGTGTGATGACAATCCTCAACTATCCCCGAGTATAATATCCTGATTTTGGGCCTAATCAGAATGGTGGTTTCGAGACCACAAATCTGAGATAGAAATAATTATTTTATAATTATTTTGAGGTCTATGATATGATTGCATGATTGTGTGAAAATTTCGTGAAGAAATTCTATGCATAAATTGCTTAATTTGAAATTAGGGACTAAACTGAATAAATTGCAAAACTTGTGTTCTAGAAGTATTTTGCATAAAATTGAATTAGATTATTAATTAGAGGTACTTAAAGAGTAATTTTACCAATTTATAAAAAAATTTTGGACAAAAATGGGCTTGGAAGGGTAAAAATTTAAAGAATAGTAAAAAGGGCATTTTGGTCATTTAGGGGTAAAATGAATTAAAGGACAAATTTCAAAACCCAAATGTGTCCATATTCAACCCCATGGCCGAATATAGCAAGGAGAAACCATGGCTAGGGTTTTTCAAGCTTCCAAGCTCGATTGTAAGTCCGTTCTAGCCTCGTTTTTAATGTTTTTTTACGTTTTTGGAGTCCCGGTAACTTGATTTAGCTTATGCTAGCAATAATTTAACCTAGGGTTTATATTTGGAAAAATACCCATAGGTGAAATTTGTATATTTTGGTGTTTTATGATAGAATATGAGGTTTTAAATTATGTTAGACAACTTGTGCTACTCGGTTTTAAGTGAAAACGAGCAAAAGGGCTTAATCGGTAAAAATACCTAATAGTCATAAGTACATGTTAGAGTGAGTTTCCATAGAAGGGAAAAATGATCAGCATGTCATAAAACATAAGAAAATAGGCTGAAGTTTAATTTACGAGCTTTGGGGCAAAAGTGTAAATATGTGAAAGTTTAGGGGCAAAACTGTAATTTTGCCAAAATATGATTTTGGGTCAATTTGAATAATGTGAGTCCTAATTAGACTATATTTTAAATGATAGATCAAAGAAAACTGAAATTCGGGCTAAAATGGGAAAAATACCAAGTTGTGGACGAAATGGTAAAAGTAGCTATTTTCACATATGAGGTAAGTTCATATGTAAATGTTGGTAACATAGTTATTATTTTAAATGTTTTAATTTTATTTAAATGATATGATAATTATTATGAAATATTATACTTGTGATAATTGTTTGATAATATGTCAAATTATGTGATATACTTGGAAAATGTGAAATACTACCGAGTATCGGTATCGGCATTCCGTAGAAGATGGTTGAGACACATGATTGGGAAAAAGGTCCTGTTGAACCTTAGGAATGGATTAGGATACAAGTGACATGTCACTAGGATATTTGGGCATCCGAACTCGTTGAGTTGAGTCCGAGTTCACTTATGGATGCGAATGTTAGAACTAGTTGAGTTGAGTCCGAGTTCGAGAGATGTAACTAGGCATCCGAGCTCGTTGAGTTGCGTCTGAGTTCACTTATGGATGCGAACGCCCGAGCTCATTGAGTTGAGTCCGAGTTCACTTATGGGCAGGTTACATGGTAGCTTGGCTACATATATGGCACTTATGTGCAAACTTTCCATGTATCCAAATTATTTTTCGATGTGTTCAACGGGTAAAATTCTACTCAAATGGAGGAATACTCGAGATGAAAGGGACGTATTGGTAAGTGTTGTGAAATGGATACTTTGAACAGGTATGTACTTAACCCTTGGGTTGAAAACTCGATATACCAACAATATGGTAAGATGATAAATGAAAATGTGATATGAATATCTCGGTGATGATTATGCAAATCATGTTTTATGTTTGCTTATATAGTTGTGTTACTTGCTATTTGCATGTGAAATTACTAAGCATTTATGCTTACTCCCTCCTTTTCATTCCTTGTAGTTTTGACAAGCCAGCTCGGAAATCGGGAACAGTCGGAGGCTAGCTCACACTATTCGTGTATCATCTTGGCATAATGGCTTGTATATTTTGAGCATGGCATGTATAGCATTATAATCATTTTGTGTATATGGTCTTATGATATGGTTATTGAGTGGTATGGAAATGCTTGGTAATGATTAGCCATTGGAATGGCTAATCATGATCATATTTGGTGTTATGTATGCTAAATTGCTAGCTAATCCATGGAAACCATGAAATAGGTAAAATTTACCATAAAATAGATTCAGACAGCAGCAGTGATGTAAGTTTGAAAAATCATTAAAAATAGTAGAGATATAATTAGATGATGAATAAAATATGGAATTGAATAATTATGAGTCTATTTTCATATGGATGGAACAAAACAGGTATATGAGTTATATTTTATGAGATGTTTAAATTTTTGTGAAACAGGACCAGAGCGATTTCTGGATCCCCTTTTATGACTTTAAAAATTCATCATAAATTTTAAAAAAATAATTAGAAGTCATGCTTTATATGTACAGATTCCTTATTGAGTTTAGTTTAATTAGAAATAAACAACATAGTCATTGAAACTCTGTACAGGGAGATATCTGATTCGTAATACACAGAGGTCAGAGCAGTCGAACCCTGAAATAGGGAAGACTTTAACTAATAAACTGTATTAATTAGCTCGACCAAAAATTCTAGAAAAAAATTAATAAATATATATATGAGTTTAGTTTCATCAAAAATTTATGGAATTGGATTTCGAGTTTCGGAACTCGAGATATGAATTTTTAAGCGACTGTGATGCAGATTACTAGCTTGACTAGAAATTTTAAAAATAAATTATTTGAGCTGTTTAAGTAATGAATTAAGTCTGTTAACACCTCGTTTTCGACTCCAATGACGGTCTCAGGTACGGGGCGTTACACCGAGCCTTCAGTAGCTATGATAACTGTAAAAAAGACAGAAATCACACAGAGTAAGCTACAAAGAGCTTAGTAAGCCAAATACAATGGGTCTATCTACTAAAGTATATAAAGTAAAAGTCAATAGCAAGAATTTATAGCCGTATCATAGAGTAATTCATGAGTCTAACCATGCTCATTAGCTGGTATACATTTCATGCTTCATTTCCAATTTCCATACATACTTCACATTCATTATTTCACAGAAATACAATTTTTCATATTCAGAGATTTAGTACGATACAAACGTACCTGTACAGATTATACATTTCATATATTCATTCCCCTATCTCGTACTCTATCATCAGACAGTTCAAAAACAATACAGATACTCATAAACGGGTAAAATGCCGACGTCCCAGACGTGGTCTTACATGTAATTTAGTATCGATGCCTTTGTCCCAGACAGGGTCTTACACAAAATCAGATACGATGCCGATGTCCCAAACATGGTCTTACACGTAAATCTCAAATCGAGGCCTGTGTCCCAGACACAGCCTTACATGATAACTCAGATCGATGTTCACATTCCTTCAGATACATACAGAGCTTTTTAGATACTAGCATATTATCAAAATTTAATCGGAATTCATTCATCAGGCTCTCAAGGCCTTCCAATAAAGATTTCATTTTGTATGCGCAAAATTTAGTCAATTTAACAGGTAATTGTAATTTGACTTACCTCGTACAGATTTCGGATGGAACGAGTCGACTATTCAACTATTTTGGATTTCCCTCGATCTAAGTCTGATTTTCTTTGTTCTTGATCTATTACAATCAAATTCAACCATTCAATCATTTATTTCATTCAAAATAATCCATGAACACATATTTAGGAAACTTTGCATTTTAGCCCTTACATTTTCACACTTTGACAATTTAGTCCATTTTTCACAAAATCACAAATATGCAAAATTCACCAAGACTATAGCTTGGCCGAATATACATAGCTTCCATACAAGTCCAAATAACATATTTATTTCACAATTTAGTCCTTCAAAACCTCATTTTTACAAATTAGCCCAAATAGCTCAATTCCATCAAAAATTCAAGAACAAAACATGATAATCTCAAGTATAATATTTCATAATCCATATAAAAACATCACAAATATCATATAATCATCAATGGAACATTTCATAATCTTCAACAAAAATAGAAATTCAGACACTGGTTTTGAAGAACACGAAGCAACGATCACAGAAACATAGAAATTATCAAAAATCGAGAAAAACTCATACCTTAATCAAGTTCTTTCTTCAATGTTAAAACATGAAAACCTAGCTTTTCTTTCTTCAATTTTGGTATGAACAAAGTGAAAATGGCCATTTGCATGCTTTGTTTTATTATATTAAGCATTATAATCACCTTTTACCATTTTGCCCTCAATAAAATAACATTACATTTACCAACTACATGTCCATATTTGTCCACCATTAAAACAAATGGTACATTTGACATGCAAGGACCTTTATTTTAAAAGCCAAGCCAAATAGGTGCTTTCACATCTAGCACAGAACTTTTACACTTTAAACAATTAAATCCTTTTTCATAATTAAGCACAGAAACAGACAAATTAAATTATAGAAACTTTGCAGATATAAATTCACATATCACAGACATAGAAAATAATATTGAAATATTTTTCAGGTTCAGTTACGTGGTCTCCAAAGCACTATTCCGACTAGGGTCACAACCAGACTATTACAATTCTCCCCCCTTAGGGATTTTCGTCCCCAAAAATCTTACCGTTAAACAGATTTGGATATTGCTGTCTCATTGAATCTTCAGGTTCCCACATAGCCTCTTCAATACCATATCAATGCCACATCACTTTAACTAATGGAATTTTCTTATTTCGTAACTCTTTAACCTCACGAGCTAAAATACAGATCGGTTTTTCTTCATAAGTCATATCAGATTTGATTTCAATATCAGACGGGGTAATCACATACAAAGGATCAGATCTGTACCGTCGAAGCATCGATACATGAAATACATTATGTATCTTTTCAAACTCAAATGGTAGCCTCAATCTACAAGCAACCGGCCCAACTCGCTCGATGATTTCATACGGTCCGATGAACCTTGGACTCAACTTGCCCTTTTTACTAAATTGGAACAGTTTCTTCCACGGAGAAACTTTCAGAAACACTTTATCACCCATCTCAAATTCAATATCTTTTCGTTTTAAATCCACATAAGATTTCTGACGATCAGAAGCAGCTTTCAGACTATCTCGGATTACTTTCACTTTCTGTTCTGTTTCGTTTATCAGATCAATACCGTAAATCTTATTCTCACTGAGCTCAGTCTAGTATAACGGAGTTCTACACTTTCTACTGTATAAAGCTTCATACGGTGCCATTTTAATGCTCGACTGAAAACTGTTATTATAAGCAAATTCAATCAAGGGTAGATACTGATCCCACGTACCTTCAAACTCAAGAATGCAACATCTTAACATATCCTCGAGTATCTGAATAATCCGTTCAGATTGACCACCTGTTTGAGGATGAAAAGCAGTGCTGAAGTGTAATTTTGAGCCTAAAGCCTCTTGCAATTTCTTCCAGAAACGCAAAGTGAATCGTGGATCTCTATCAGACACAATAGATATAGGCACACCATGTAATCTCATGATATCATAAATAACTCAACTAATTTATCAAGTGAGTAATCACATCAAATCGGAATAAAATGAGATGATTTCGTCAAACGATCAACTACAACCCAAATCATGTCTTTCTTTCTCGGAGACAGGGGCAAACCCGAAACAAAATCCATGGTTACTCGATCCCACTTCCACTCAGGTGTCATAATCTGTTGTAACAAATCAGATGGCACCTGATGCTCAGCTTTAACTTGCTGACAGATTAAACATCTCGAAACAAAGTCAGAAATATCTCTTTTCATTCTCGACCACCAGTATAGTTGTTTCAAATCGTTATACATTTTCGTACTTCCTATGTATAGAAAATCTACTATTGTGAGCTTCACTCAAAATCGTCTGAATTAACTCTGGATTTCTCTGAACACAAAGTCTATTTCTGAATCTCAGACAGTCATCAACATCTATTCGAATTCAAAATAGAATCAGAATTACACTGAGTTTGTTTTGCTATTAATTCATTTAACAACCTTCTGAGCTTCGATAATCTATTGTAAGAACAAAGGTCTCACTTTTAATTCAACTAAAACTGAATCATCATCAGACAAAACTAAATGAGCATTCATCACATGCAAGGCAAACAACGATTTTTGACTCAGAGCATTAGCAACAACATTTGCTTTTCCCGGTGATAATCAATCGCAAATTCGTAATCTTTTAGCAGTTTTAACCATCTTCTCTGTCTCAAGTTCAAATATTTTTGCATCATTAAATACTTCTGACTTTTATGATCAAAAAACATGTGAGATTTCTCACCAAACAGATAGTGACGCCAGATCTTCAAAGCAAACACAATAGCAGCTAACTCGAGGTCATGTGTTAGATAGTTCTTTTCATGCGACTTTAGTTGTCTCGAAGCATAAGCAATAACTTTTCCTTCTTACATTAAAACACAACCGAGTCCGTTCAATAAAGCATCACTGCAAATAATAAATACTTTACCCGAATTCAGGTTGCACCAATACTGGAGCTTCAGTCAAAAAAACTTTCAACTGATCAAAGTTGTTCTGGCACTTTTCAGACCACTCAAATTTCACATCTTTTTGAAGTAACTCTGTCAACGGAGTTGTTATCACAGACATGTCTTTTACAAATATTCTATACTAGCCGGTAAGTCCCAGAAAACTGCGGACTTCAGAAACATTTCTCGGAGGCTTCCAATCCAAAATAGCAGAAATTTTGCTCGGATCAACTCGGATACCAGAGGCTGATGCAATATGACCCAGGAAACCAACTTCTCGCAACCAGAATTCACATTTACTGAACTTTGCATACAACTGTTTACCTTGAAAAGTCTGTAACACTATTCTCAGATGTTTAGCATGCTCAGATTCATCACATGAATAAGTCAATATGTCATCAATGAATACAACAACAAATTGATCTAGATACGGTCTGAAAATTCTATTCATCAAATCCATAAAGATAGCAGGTACATTCATTAATCCAAAACGCATAACAAAAAATTCATAATGCCCGTACCTCGTTTTGAAAGAGTTTTCAAAATATCAGAGTCCTTTACTCGCAACTAATAGTAACCCGATCTCAGATCTATCTTTGAAAACACAGTAGCACCTTTCAACTGATCGAATAAGTCATCAATTCTAGGCAGAGGATATTTGTTCTTTATAGTCACCTTGTCAAACTGACGGTAATCAATACACATTCTCATTGTACCATCTTTCTTTTTCACAAAAAGAACAAGAGCACCCCGTGGTGAAAAGCTCGGTCTAGCAAATCCTCGATCGATCAATTCTTGTAACTGAGATTTTAATTCCTTTAACTCGGTCGGAGCCATTCTATATAGAGCTATCAAAATCGGAGTAGTACCAGGTACTAATTCAATGCCAAACGTGACTTCTCGAATCGAAAGTAAACCTGGTAATTCTTCAGGAAACACGTCAAAGAATTCACAGACAACAGGCACTGATTCAACTTTCTTATCATTCATTTTCAAGTCTAACACATAAGCTAAGTAAGCTTCACAGCCTTTCTTCACATATTTCCCTGCCTTCATTACAGATATCACAGCTGGTAGTCCATTCAGATCACTAGAACCAATTCGAATTATCTCATCATTCTTACACCTTAAATTAATGACTTTTCGTTTGCAATTCACATTAGCATCGTGCAAAGTTAACAAGTCCATTTCCAGAATTATATCAAATTCGTCGAAAGGCAAAAGTATCAGATCAGCAGGAAAACAGATATCTCGAATCAATAACGGAAAATTCTTGCAGACTTTAGCAACCAATACACTTTTTCCTAAGGGGTTCGATACTTTAATTACAAATTCAGTAGACTCTACAGGCAAAGTCTTACTGTGTACTAAATTCATACAAATATAAGAATGCATTGATCCAGGGTCTATCGATGCAATCACAGAAGTATCATAAAGAGTAAAAGTACCAGTAATCACGTCTGGAGACGAGGCTTCCTCACGAGCTCAGATAGCATAGGCTCTAGCAGGTGCTCTGGCCTCAGATCTAACAGTAGTATCCCTAACAGCTCTTTAACCACCACTTGTGGTTTCCGTGTTTCTGGATGGTCTACCTCTAGCTAAGGTGTTGCTCGGTCTCGGATTCTGTACATTCTCTTGCTCAGTAGGTTCAGAACAATCTCTTACGAAATGGTCCAGAGATCCACATCATAAACAGGCTCGGTCATTCAATCTACAATTTCCCAGATGTCTTTTACCACGGTGTTTACATTCAGGTCTCCCAGATAGGACATTCCCGACACTTGCAACAGAAGTAACAGGAGCTTTGAAATTCAAATACAATCTAGCTCGATCTCGATTTGATTTTCCTATATCAGCCTTTGAACGACTATAATCATCCTGGAATTTCTTTGACACAGACTGAAATGATCTATTTGAAGATCTCTTTCTAACATCTCTAGCTTCAAAATCAGCTTTTCTTTTCTCTTTACTAAATTCTTCAGCTTTACAAGCTCTCTCAACAAGCACTACCATTTCTTTAATCTCCAAAAGCCCAACTAACAGACCGATATCTTTGTTTAGTCCATCTTCAAATCTTTTGTACATTATCGATTCATTTGATGCACATTCCCGAGCATACTAGCTCAATCTCACAAATTGACGTTCGTATGCAGTAATAGATATACGGCCTTGTTTAAGCTCAAAAAACTCTTTACGTTTCTGATCGATGGATCTCTGATTAATGTATTTCTTTCAAAATTCAGTTTGGAAGAAATCCCAAGTAACTCGTTCTCTCAGAACCACAGATATTAAGTTTTTCCACTAATGGTACGTCGTATCTCTCAGAAAGGGAACGGCACATTTCACACATTCCTCAAGATTCAAAGACATTTCATCAAACACTCTTATTGTATTATCTAACCAGAATTCGACTCTTTCAGCATCATCATTCATTGTAGCTCGGAACTCTTCAGCCCCATACTTTTTAATCTTATCAACTGGTGGTCTACTTATCTGTACCGCATTCACTGGTGCATATCAGAAGTTTGAGAAGGATTAACCGGGGATTAAATAATAGCAACGTGCATCAAAATTGGAAGCAACGGTTAGTAAAGGAGGTATTAAATAATAGCATAACAATTTTTAGATTACTCGTTATTTCTTATTCGGCTCTATAGTATAACAGTAACAAAATATATCATGAGGGGATTAGGGAGCGGGTGCATGAGGTAATAGGATTTATAAACGCTTACATGCTTGAAATTGAGTAGTTAAGTGGGTTATCTAGATTTGTGCATATACCAAAGCATATTATTTGGGAGCCACCAGAAGCAGACATTATTAAGTTCAATATTTGATGCTTCTTTTAACCAGCAATCATGGTCATCACATTCGACTATAATAGTACGAAATAGGAAGGGTCTTGTTGCAACACCCCAAAATATGGCCTAGGAGCTTTAGGGGTATTTTAGGAATTTTAGCCTTAGAGTGTTCAAAATTTTTGTGACATGGTTTGTCGATAATGTTTTCAGTTATGGTTTTTAAAAAATAAAACCAATTTTTGAAAAAGTGTTTTGGAAACCTTTAATTTTAGAAAAATGACTGATTTAAAACAGAGTCAAAATTGTGAGCATTTATGTTGCAGTTTTACCAGGTTTTAAAATTCAACCTAAAAACCCCATTTATAGTTTTATTTTCACGTTAGTCTCCTTCTCTCATACTTGGGCCGTCCATAGTTCTCCTAACTCTCCCAATCGATTTTGAATTCCAAATCCTAATTCTTTTTATTTCTATCATCTTTTAAGTTATAAATCTCCATAGAAGTTAATAAAAACACCCAAAATCATCATTGATTTTTCCATTGTCAAGCTTGTGAGTTTTTCAGGTTTTCGATCAAATGCTTGATTTTTTATCGTCTAAGGTAACGATTCAACTCCTAAATAGTTTTAAATGTTATTTAGTCTTTAAAACTAAGTTTTTAGCCTTTAATGTAACAGCCCATTTTTAGTGAAATAGAAACAGTGATTTTGGGACCACAAATCTGAAGTCAAAAATTTTGTTTTATTATTATTTTATGATCTACAACATGATATTATTACCGTATAAAAATTTCGTCAAGAAATTTTATTGTTTACATGCTCAATTTGAGAAAAAGGACTAAATTGCGTAAAGTGCAAAAGTTATGTTCTAATAGCTAAAGGTGTCTAATAGCTATAGAACTTTAAAGTGGAGGTCCTTATATGATAATTAGACCATTAAATGTGATAGTGGATGTACATGGCTTGGCATTAGTGTAATTTTTAAAGTTAATTAAGGTTAATTTTGTAAATAAGTAATGAATGATAAAACAAATAAAACAAATTAATATCATCTTCTATTGTTATCTTTCTTCAACCAAATAACCAAGAAAAAGAAGCCATTTTTGCTCTTTAGGTTTTGGCAAGCTTGTTTCCATTAATTAGGTAAGTGTTTTGTCCCGTTTTTGATAATCTCTCTGTTCTCGGGATCGTTGTAGCTTAATCTAGCTAACTCAGGGACTAATTTGTGAAACTATTAAAATATTTGAGTTTTTCCATTGATGAACATGTTATGGTTTTGAATTTTAATGGTAGAAAATGAATGATTGTTGTCAGATAAACAACTTTTGTAAAGGAATTTTTGATGAAATTATCAATTAGGGATTAAATTGAAAAATGTGATAAATTGTGTGGTAAAATTGTGAATTTGTGATATATATGGATTGCTATAAGTATGTTTATAATTCGGCTAGGCTTGCGTAGGGATAAAATTGAATGAATTCCATTTTTTGAGCCTAATGACTAAATTTAAATAATTAAAATTATAGGGGCAAAATGGTAATTTTTCCAAAAATGTGTGTTGGACTAAATTGAATATGAATTATATTGAATTGAGTTAAATTCATTCGTATAGATTCAATTAGACCTCATACGAAGTTAGATCGGGACAAAGGAAAATTATTGGATTAGTCGCCTTCGTATCTATGTACATTCGTCGAGGTAAGTTCGTGTAATTAAATTGTATAATTATATGCTTTATTTGAATTAGATGTACGTTATTTGCATTATCATCATATATGATTACCGATCGCATATCTGACGACATACGACAATTACCAAGCCCCGTTTAAACCTTAGGAATTTGTAGGATACAAATGACATGTCATTAGGGTTACTGATTTCAGCTCTTATGAGCTTATTGTTATTCAGCTCAGAGAAGCTTACCATTTTATAGCTCGTATGATCATACATGTACATGAATTGATGGATTACAGTTTAGTACACCTCGTGTGTACTACCCGCGTATCCAACGATATTCTAAATGGTTCAACGAGCACAGTTCTGTTACGAGTTTATATGAGTTCGATACGAACTAGTACAGGTATTTACATGAATTACATGGAAATGGTTTGTATATGATATATGGATACATGGTTAGATGTTACATGTATACGGAATTTGAATAGTTGTTGAACTCATACATGATTCTTGGTTTTTATATGAATTACATGGCTAACATGGTTGATGAATATGTGTTAGGCTTTTGGCCAAATTAAGTAGAGATATGCTTTGGTTTACTTACCTTAAATGTGATTAAAATGGTAAGTTAAATTCTCTATTATATGAACTTACTAAGCTTAAATGCTTACTCTGTATTATTTTCCGTGTATTATAGTGATTCGGAAGCTCATTTGGTTTGGAAGCTTTTTGGAGCTATATCACACTACTATCGGCATTTTTGGTACATTCAATTGTTTAATTTCGGTTATAATGGCATGTATAGGTTAATTTGGCCAATGATGGCATATAAGTGTTTTGTTGAGATTGGCCAATTATTTGGCTTGTGTTTGGTATATTTTGATGTATATTTATATGTGGCCTTATCATATTTGATGTGTGTTTGATATGGTAGAGTTATGGAAAGTAAAATGTGGTTTGAATATACATATAAGATATGTTATATACCTTGGGGTGATTTAGTACTTTGTTGTGGAAAATTTATAAGTATAGTGATGTTAGTTAGAATGGTATATTTGGTACCATTTGGAAATATTGGTATGTTTTGGTAAGTAAGTTAATTGACATGAAATGATGCAAAAATATTTACCTTGCGAATTGGTATTTTCGGTGCCAAATAGTTGAGCTTGATAAGTGACCTACATGATAGGTTTTGGGTACAATGATGCATACATGTATTTGGTCATTTAGGTAAGTTTGGATACATGGTTGTTGTCATTTGATGTGCCTAAGGGCATATTGGTTGTATGTGATTTTAGTACATGTTTAAAGCTTGTTTATTCTTGTTTTGGATGCTTAATTATAGCTAGCATATATGTAACAGCTCGATTTTGGGTCTAGTCGAAACAGTGGTTTCGGGACCACAAATCTGACATAGAAAATGTGTTTTTATTATATTTTTATGGTCTACATTTTTATGGATTTATTTTATAAAAATTTTGTTCAAAAATTTTGACGTTTGGGCACTCAATTTAGTTAAAATGACTAAATTGTAAAAAGTGAAAAAGTTGAGTTCTACATATTAGATGTGTCCAATTGTTATGAAATTTTAAATTGGAGGTCCTTATATGGTAATTAGACCATTGGTTAAGTTGGTGGACAAAAATGGACATGGTTAGGCATGTTTCCAAAGTTTTTCATTAAGGGCATTTTGGTCATTTAGTTATTAAAATGAATTAAAAACAAAATTAAAAGCCAATTTTTGTCCATCTTCAACCCCTTGACCAAATTTCACATGAGGAAGACATAGCTTGGGTTTTTCAAACTTCCAAGCTTGATTACCAAGAAAGACGTGGAATCAACCTTGATCGGGGGAAGGAAAAAATTGTGGACTAAATTGCAAAATTTCTATATTTTGCACCTAGGTAAGTTTGTATGTAAATAATATTTTGATTCTTTTTATGTTATTATATTTTGTTACTATATGAGATGTGGCTACCTATAGAATGATCAATTGATATAAACTACGAATTGGGATTGACTAAGAACGAGTTAGTAAAATGTTGAAAAGTGAAGAATTTCCCGATTGAACCTTCAGAATAGAAGAGATAAGAATGATCCATTGTGAGAACACATGTGTAGTACAATGTGCAGGCTACTATGTGTTTAAGACAGTTTTAGGTCACATGCGTAGTACTAAGTGCAAGCTACTACGTGTACCAGATTGTTAGGTCGCATGTGTAGCACTAAGTGCAAGCTACTATGCGTACTCGATAGTTTCGATCACGTGTGTAGTACTCTACTACGTGTATCAGATGGTTAGGTCACGTGCGTAGTACTAAGTGCAGGCTACTACGTGTACCGGATTGATAGGTCACATGTGTAGTACTAAGTGCAGGCTACTATGCGTACCCGTTCACTTCGATCACGTGTGTAGTACTAAGTGCAGGATACTATGTGTATCAGATCGATAAGTCATGTGTGTAGTACTAAGTGTATGCTACTACGTGTACCAGATTGATAGGTCGCATGTGTAGTACTAAGTGCAGGCTACTATGCGTACCAGAGAGCTTCGGTTACAAGGGTGGTATATGCACAAGCCACTGGGTATCTATTATTATTCCGATGAGTTCAACGAGAAATTTACTAAGTGAAAATACATATGTACATGACTATATGATGAATAAGTACAGGTTTATCGATGTGAAAAGTTGTGAGCAATGTGCTCGATAGTTGAGTGAATCTTTTGGTAAGATAGAATGGAGTAAGTGAAATTTTGTAATAAAACAGTTTTAGACAGCAGCAGTTGTGTGACTTTGAAAAATCACCAAAAATGATAAAAATTGAGTTAGAGGTTGAATAAGATATGAAATTAAATCTTAATGAGTTTATTTTCTCATAAAAGGAACAATGAAGGCAAAAGAATTTCATATTTTATGATAATTGGATTTTTATGAGACAGGGTCAGAATGATTTTAGAATCCCCTATTTTGATTTGCGCAAATCATTAAAAATTGTAAAAAAATAATTACGGGTCATAACTTGCATGCTTAAAATCCTTAATGAGTCTATTTTCAAAAGGAATTGACAAGGACAGTATCCGAGATCTGTACCATGAGATAAATAATTTTTAGTAAAGAAAGATCAGAACTATAAGACAGTGAAATAGGGGTATATTTAATGAATAAATTGTACTAATTGGCTAAACCAAAAATTATTAAAATTTTATGGTAATAATATATGTGAGTCTCATTTCTGGGAAAATTAGAGGTTCTTAATTTGGAGTCTTGTACCATGAGATAAATAATTTTTAGTGAAGAGAGGTCGAAACTGTTGGACAGTGAAATAGAGGCAAATTTAATCAATAAACTGTACTAATTGGCTAAACCAAAAATTCTGAAAATTTTATGGTAAGAATATATGTGAGTCTAGTTTCTGGGAAAATTAGCAGATCTTAATTTGGAGTTCCGTAGCTCCAGCTATAAATAATTTAGTGACTGTGACTCAAGAAAATAGCTTAACTTGAAAATGAGTAATTGTACAATTATGATTGTTTTACCTTGATAATCATGTTGACAAATTGTTTATTATTTACGTACTTACTTGCTAACCTTTATGCTTACTCTCTTTCCTTTCCTTTGTCTTATAGTGTCACCAAGCCAGCTCGGGGTTCGAAGATCGTTAGAGATCCATTCATACTATCAACACTCTTTTGGCATTTTGAAAACAATATTTTGGATTATGGCATGTATAGAGGACTTAGTTATTTTGTTTTATGTCATAATTAATTTGGCCTAAAATGTTAGCCTTCAGTATTTGATAGCTCATTTTGTATATGACGATTGATATTAATTAATATCGTTCAAGCTATAAGGTATGAGGATGCATGATTAAGTATGAAATTTGAATTATTTTAACTTGGATATATAAAAAAAGTCTACGTCATGGTTTCGTACGATTGCATGTGTTATGTTTCGGTAATGTCTAGTACCTTATTCCAGCGTAGAACACGAGTAAGGGGAGTTACAATATATGTGCATTTTTGGGAGTAGGTTGATGTCATTTTTGGGTGAGAAATGTGGCTTGGAAAATGGCCTATTCTCATCCATATGGGCATGTGTCTCAACCATGTGTGACACACTGCCGTGTGTCCCCTGTATCTTTTAAACAATGCAAGTCAGTATGCTCACACGGCCTGGCACACGGGAGTGTGGCTTGGTCGTGTGACCCAAGTCAGTGAGCTACACGGGCACGAACACGAGCTGGGACACGACCATGTGTCCCTATTTTGAATGCCCACATGGCCTAAGACACAGGTGTGTCTCTTGGCCGTGTGACCCCTGCAGTTTTGAAAATTTTATAAGTTTTTGAATAATTCTCTGAACTTTCGGTTTAGTCCCAATTTGTTTCTAAGGTGTATTTTGGGCCTCGAGGACTTGCATTAGGAACAATATGCATGATTATGATTGGTTTCTGACATGAATGCTATATGTTATGAAATGTTTGAATTTTATCTCTGTTTAAATTGTAAACTTCAATAATACTCCGTAACCCTGTTCCAGTGACGGATCCGGGTTAAGGGTGTTACAATTAAACTGCATGTTTGAATAAAAGCCAAAAATTGGCTCGTTAGTGGTGGATTTTGAGATTTCAGGTAAAAACATAGTTTCAAAATGTTTTTCAATTATTTTTACATGATTAAAAGGTTCCCAAACTTACTTTGAAGTTTCGTTAAAGATTTCTTGAGTTTTAATGATTTTTTGGAAAATAGCCATAAAACACGTAGAAAAAGTTAATAATGTGAATTAAGTATTTTTTTGTAATTTAAAGGTTGGGAATTAGTCATAGGTGAATTATAAGATTAACAGAATTGGTTTTAGGCAAAAATATTGAGTATAGACCGAGATATTTGAGTTTTAAGTTGGCTATATTAAAGATTTTGGTTACATGAGAACTTAGTTTAAGTTTATGTTTTTGATTGCTTGTGTGAGCTCTTAGTTGATTATTGAGTGCATTGTAGTGTTGAAGTTCCAAATTTGATAGGACCTTCTACAAGTAGAGATAAAGGCAAGGGAAAACTAGTTTGAGGTTTTGGCTTTTCGATGAAAGCGTAATTGGTGAGTGTTTAGACTGATTGCTTGTGGACATGATTCAATGTGTTATTTGGGAATTTAGTAGTAGCCTTAACCCCTACTCTAAATTTTGAGTGTAACCTTTCTCATACCTATGCTATCTTGTGAAAAATGTGCTTGTGTGTTTGTGAATATGTGAATTGAGATGAGATGCTATAGCATGTGATATGTGGTTATGATAACCATTGTGAAAGTGCAACTGTGTACATGTTATGTATATGTTAAGTTTAGTAACAGTGTTTTGCTAAAGATGCAAATATGCTGTGATAGTGCACGAATAATCGATAAGTGATATATGTTTGATTTCAAATATTTTGGACTCGTGATTTTGAAACTGTTGGATATAGGTGGCATACCATAGGATCGTAAGTACTCACCTATGTGTACGGTGATTTTGGGTGTTGAGGCCTTGGGACATGTTAGAGGGATAAGGGAATGTGAGCTAAGCTCCATTCAATGGGACATGTGAGGGGAAATAAGGAGATTATTAGCTTTATGCTTCACTTTTGGAACATGTTTGCCTCTATAAGTCTATGTGGTGTGTTGGAGATCCGTGCATCCGATGAGTGATAATAAGGCTCACTTTTATGTTTCATTGATCAAGTGTCAAATTATCTCAAATTATGAATATGTGCGTATTGTAATATGTTTTTATGATATGTGACCATTATGCAAATTATCTATAAACATATTTTTTTTAAGTATTGTGATATATGCTTGAATGTTATGTGATTGTATAAGTATTGTGATACATGCGTAAATGTTATGTGATAACATGTGTAATGTGAGATATGCTTAAAAGTGAAAATGATTACTATATAAATGAACTAGTAATAATGCACGAGTAAGTATATTATGACACTAGAGTTGGAACTGTTAAGGTTGTGTTTGGTTGTTTCATTAATGCTTGATGAATTGTTTGCATGATAGTTGTTCTAGACTTTCACTGAGCTTGTTAAGCTCACCCATTACTTTCTTAAAACCCTTGTAGAGTTGTTGAGTGTCGGTGTGATTGGTGTGGTTCCAAAGATGATCCAAGCAAGTCTATTTCCGTGATTTTGTAGGTGTTATTGTTATTTGATTATGTTTTGGGAATAAGGCAATGTGGCAAACTTTTATTGTATTTACCATGATGTTTTAAATGCTTCCATAGATTATTTGTTCCTAAGTTTATGAGATTCATTTTGTATTACGTTGGTTATTGTTTGGACTTACTTTCGATGTTTGAGACTATTACTAGGGCCATTTTGACGTTTATTTGATGATATGTTAGCATGATAATTTGGTACATGTTGGAATGATTTATATGCTTATGGATGTTGGATTTTTCTGGTCTAAAGTAGAGGTATCGATATTCGTGTTACAAAAATGATACATCTGTGATTTGAAATGTTCAAGAGTCTGAATCATAATTTGGTATCGATACCCTATCACGAGAATCGATACTCAAGGTAGAAATATCGATACTTTGATAGTGGTATCAATAATTTCAAGGTTTGGATTTTTAAGCGAGAAATAGTAAGCAGTTTTGGTACCGATTTTCCAAGTGATATCAATGCCACTTGAGAGAATTATCGTTACCTACGTGAATTGTCTTGGAAATTTTGCTAAGTGGTCTAATGCATGTTTAATTATTAACACAAGTTTATTTAAATTATGTTTGGCATGTTTTAATGATGGTCGATATATGTCTAAATAAAAATTTATAAGATTACTAATAAAGAGGATGATTTCTTAATAATGTGACAATTTACTCTGAGTATGACATGAGACGGTCGTGTGTCATCCTGATATTCGGGCTTGGCTACCAGGCCAGGTATAGGGTGTTACACTAGTTATCGTGTGGTGTACTTACCCGTTAGAGAACATTATGGATCCGACAACGGCAGAGGCGAGAGCATGCTTGAAGGTAGTCTCTTTTGCAGAAGAGTTGGGGTTTTAGGATATGTGTGTCGAAGGGGATGCTCTAGTCATCATCCGAAAATTGAAATCTAGTGAGAAGGACAGATTTAGTAACCTTATTTCAAAAATTAAAGAGAAAGGCACTAAGTTCAGGGTTCTCCAGTTTAGGTTCGTACCTCGAGAAGTAAACGCGGTAGCCCATGCAATGGCGATGGAGGGCTAAAAACACAATCGTCCTATCTATTGGATTGAGGAGGTCCCGAAGGATATGGAAAGGATTGGATCTGCGGGGAGGAAGGGGATTGGAGGAAGAGACCATTTTTGAAGGCTAAGTCCGGATTTGAAAGTGAAGGGTGTTCGATGAACTCAAGGCCGGTTGAGGGGTTTTCCAGTTTGTTGGTATCAGAATATGCTATTTTTCTCAGGACTATCTCCTAGGAAGGGTTGTGAAAGTTCTGGAGAGGATATCTTAAATCAGAGAGGTTTTATTTGTTTTTGTTTTTTGTTGTTTTTCATGTTTTTCTAATGGTTTGTGTTGGTTTCCTTTTGTGTTTAATGTTTTGTTTTTTTACTTGTCTTGTTTCTGGTGTCTATTAGTGTGGTCTAATTGTTTTGAAACCCCTCAGGCACCTTTTAGGGATCTAATGGTTGGGTTACACGTGTGGCTGATTGTAACTGTTTTATTCTCCAAGTATTTATGGTATAAGTGGTTTTTACTCAAAAAAAAAGACTTATATAACCAATATATACTACCAACTTCCTTTGAATACCCATTTTTTTGCAATATGGTGAAACAACTTGAACATATACTACACATTCAAAAATTTAAAATTAGAAATATTTGACTTTGATCAAAAATCAATTGTAATACAAGTGTTGATGCATGTAAAATATCATATCTTTAAACTTATACAAAAGAAATTTTGTTCTTAAAAGTAATGGTTTAGTTGTTAACTAGAGGCGTTTAGTCATTTATTTATACTAAAGCCATTTTATACATATAAACAATAGACTTTGCAATAATTATTCGAATTGACATGTAATAAGCATTAAATGTTTGAGATATAATCTAACTAACATTAGCATGAATTGTCTCAACTGCATAATCTGAAAGTTTTGCTCTTAAGTTAATCATTTAACAAATAATCTCGTAAACTACAAGTTACGAGTTGGTAACTCACATGTGATTATCTTGTAGATGCATCTACCAAAATTATATCAAAACATCCACTTGTTAGATAAACAAGTCAATTTAAAAAAATCCAATAGATTCAATCTCAACTTTTGTTAGAAAGATTCCAAATAAATAATTCTCTTTTCAGAACAAGCAGCACATGAGAATTTTTTAGAATGAAGAATCTTTATGTTCTTTAATAAATATCCATGTAAATACCATTTTTACATCATTATTTATCGATACGGTCTAACTAATCATGCTAAGTAATTAATATTTTTGGATTAGCAAACTTCTAGTTTACTTGTAGATGTGATTTAATATTACAAACTTCTAGTTTACTTGTAGATGTGATTTAATCATATTAATATAGAGAGTATAAACTAGAGAAAAGTAGGTAATTTTTCAAAAGAAAATCCATTCATATAATAGCTGTAATAGATAGAAAATAATCTTTTGATTTTTTTAAACTCAAATCTTGGTTCCATGCTTTAGGAAAGGGTGGTTTGAAACTTTTTTCACAACTAAATCTTCGTGAAATTAAAACTTCTAAATTAAGATCAAGTTCGATAACATAACTTATGTACTCCATAACAAATAGGTAGCTCTAAATAAAATGTAACAACAAAAAAAAAGATAGTACAATGCAAACAAATATACTAACATTATATGATAAAGGATGATACGGGTGAATGCGGAAGCAAATCGTAAAGTTTATTCAAGTTGCGGATGTATCCTAAATCTCTAGACGAACGTAAACTGAAACGAGAAACAACGAGAATAGATTAGTTATCACAAAGGAGAGTCAAACGAAAATAAAACAAAAGAAAGATGAACCGGCTGGTAAAGAGTCCAAAAGAAAACAAATTAGGGTTTATTGGATGGAAAGAAATTGTTCTTAGACCTCAAGAAAATGCCCCAACCGGATTTTTAATGTGTTTCCTAATGGAACAAAATGGGAGAATGTTTTTCTTGAATCAAATTTAACCTAGAACGAAAATCAACAAAATCAGCAAGCCAAAATAGCAAGAACTAACTTAAATAAGCAAGAAACGATAAATTAATGATAGAACAGAGAAGATGACGTCCTAAGAAGCCTTGGAATTAAGAATCTACAACTCCTTTCAATGGCTCTAATTCTCCCTCTAAGAAAAATATATTGGCAAGAAAAAGCTTGAAGATGATTCCCACAACCTGAAAATTGTTAAAACATCTTCTAAAATAAACTCAAGAGCAATTCTTAAAGAAAAACTCAAAGAGAATTATTATTAACTCAAAAAAACATAAATTAATTGTATATGTATAAGGGTGAATGTTCATGCTATTTATAGGCCACTAAAATAAGTTTTCCTAACCCTAATGGAATAACTAACATGACAACTCAATAAATAAATAAAAACAAAATAATTCTAAGTGTGGACTTTTAATGAAGGAATTAAATGGGCTCTTTGGGCTGAATTCTTACATGGCTGTCCACTTATTAAAATAAAATTGGACCTATAGTTTAAATATTTTACAATTTTGGCCATTTTGATAATTTGGCTTGATATTCAATTAAATTATTTTCCAAACTTCAGGATGGGCTTGTAGACATCTTAATAGGCCATTTTTTCAAGAACTTGGTATTGTGATCCGTTTGCTCTCAACATTAGCTCGCTCAAGCTTGTACATGAAATCCAATATGCCTTGGCTGCAAGATTCGGTTTCTTGGACCAAGATTCCAAGATTTGAAATCTTGACTTGAAATCTTGATTCTTGAAATTGTTTGAAACAACAAAATTAGACCAAGATTCGGTTTCTTGATTTTCTTGAAAATAAGAAAGTGAATCTTGATTTTCTTTTTCAGTCGTGTGCGCAGCTAGAGCCTTGGTAACGAAGTCTTGGATGGTCACGTTCAATCTTGCTTGGATTTGCTTAGCTTTCGACCTCGTTATTAGGCCTTGAGGAAATTTGAGCCCATCACGTTCATGACCCTGATTTTGGGCCTAACGACTCGTATCATTATATTAAAGAAAATGTAATTATAAATGTTGATCAGAAAAGCTCTTGAATGTCATCTTGAAGCAACCAAATATAGAATATTAGCCTCCATACAATAAAATCAAAGTAAAAAAACACATGAATTTCTTGCAAATAAAATTTATCAATTGACAAAATGCACACAAACAATTTTTTTTTTACATAGATATATGTACAAAATTAAGTAAATGGTATAAGCATACCATGAATCTACTATTAGAAGTCAAAACATAGAATGTAACTACTAATCTAAATTGCAATATTGAATTTAACTTATAAATCTTCACTAATGTAATTATTACTAGTAAATATATTCAACAATCAAGTCATTAGTGTCACAATCAATAAAAGTATGCAATTCCAAAAAGAAAAAATTTGTCCTGAACAAATACATACAATTCTAGAGGATATGACTATAAAATTACATACAAATATCAAAATCAAATTATAGATTAAATTTTAGTAATGAATAGCAATAATAATAAATTATAGCAACCAATTCTTAAATATAGATAGTAGAAATCTGAAAAATTAGCATACTAACATTATAGTGATCACCATTATAAAAACAACGCCAATATTCTTTTACGATTTAAAGATGTCTTATTAAGAAAACAAAATCAATATCTAAATTAATGTATATATATTTATATGCATTAGAAGTTTCAAAGAGTGTTAAACCAAAATTTTAATCCATTGAAATAAAATTAAAAGGAAAAGGGAAAGTGAAAATTCAAAAGTAAAAGGTAAAAAATTATCTTATATAATGAATAAGTCGGATCAATCGATGTAATTAATCTATCTAAATTATAGATGCATATGTCGATTGAGTCTTAACTTAATTGATATAAGTATTATTGTTAATGCAAGAGGACATGAATTCAAATGTGCTAAACTACATTATTCTCTTATTTATAAGTTGAAGAGGACATTAAATAATTCTAAAAATTATATAAAAATATATATATATATTATGCTGCGAAAATAAAACATTCACATTATAAGTAATTCATAATAAAAAGACATTGTTGGTAATATCTCAAAAACATATGATAAAATAAAACTATAATGTCATAAAGTAAATTCCTTTAATGCGAAAATACTAAAATTATAATTAGAGAAAATTTTAATAATATTATACCCAAAGGTGAGTTACTATATGTTAATCTATTAGATAAAACATCAAATCGTGAAATGTACAGCCCCGTGTCATTTTATAATCTAAATCTATTAGAGATTTTTATATAGTTTAACGTATAAAAATGATTCTCTCCAAATATTAATTTAAAAAAGCAAAAATTGATAAAACAATTAATTAACGCATACCGCATCTACTTATAGTGCTTTATTATTGTACATGATGATCACAGAATATTTATACCAAAATTAAAATCGCCATTTCAAATCAAAATAATAAAAATTCATTAGATTCACTAACACATTATACACAACCGTGAGATGCATGGGTAAGAAAGTAGTCTTGTACGAATATAATTGATTTGCTCTTTAGGAGAGTCCTTTAATGTGCTCAAAGCCAAGCCTTCGTTACTTATCTGGGTAACTTATGGAATGAAAAAGAAAAAAAAAACTTTATACACTATACATAAGGGAGAATTTTTAAAACTATTATGACATTCCTGCTTACATGAAAGCAAATATGCAAAACCAATGAAAATGAGAATAATAATAAAAAAACACACCAGAGAAATGTTAGGGGAGATTAAGATATATCATACATAATGTCCAGCTTATAGGAAATATATATATATATGGTACATGCAAAAAAGAGAGAGAAGAATGAATATGGTATGCTTTCCTGTTTCTAATAGTAGTAATATTATTTCATACACCAGATGCTTGGCTGCACAAAATAATGGAGAAATCAATATTTTGGAGAGAACAAATCCACCCTTGATGATGATATCTCAGTTTGTTTCATTCATGGAGTACAGTAGCATGCCTTGTCAATGAAGACAAACTATTGTGCCCCAAGCCAAGTATAACCGAGGAAGAAAACCTCACGTTCAATGCGCTTCAGTTTGACATTGCTCCTTCATCCGAGTAAATTTAGTACTTTCACTTCCATAAACTAGCATCAAAGAAATTTTTACTTATATATTTTTTTACCAGGGTAGTGGCATTGCAAGGATCCTCCATGCTTCCAGTAGCATCTACTTATCAGTTTCCCATATACAATCTGCTTGGCTCATCCTTAGATCCGAAAGAAGACCAAAAAAGTGTGTCAGCTGAGCAAATGGTGAATTTAGAAAACAGGCAGAGATAGAAGGATAAGCAATACATCAGATTTCAGCTTGCATTTTGACCAATAAAAACTCCATTGACTGTAAGTGTTTAACAGGAATGCTCAAATGAGGCACAAATATAACTTTTTGAATGACCGGAATGTGTTGAAGACTGAAGAAGAAACCAATAGGTAAAGAAGATCTAAAAGAAAGTTTATGGCTGTAAAGGCTTTTCACGTTCAACGATTTAAAGCAGTTAAATTTTTTAGAAAATAAAACAAATGATAAAAGTAGTAGAGAATAAAGCAGCAACTGTTCAAAAAGAAAACCAGAATCTGCCCTTCTTGAGTTTCTGTCATAAACATTTACATTTAAAAAACTCAAAGAAGTTTCTTAAGCAGCGAAGACAAAGTTGATTTCTAATATTAAAAGCTATGAAATACCTTCAGAAGTCCATAGATGAATATAGTCAACAGAATCTTATGCATAAGCAGAGGAATTTGATGCAGGATACAAAATAGATTACCTTAAGAAGCAATCACCTGTGAAATGTTTAGGTAGAATGTTGTAGGAGCTTTAATGCGAAATGACGTGGAAAACAGATTATGTAGGACCACTTGCATTTTCCATTTCCATCTGCTTCATCCACAATGACCACTTAACAGCCTCTAAGAACTTATCATTCTTTCTTAAAGCAGTGATCAGATTGCTGTAAGTTATCCTATCAGGCTCTATCCCATTTCCTCGCATTTCCTTGATCAAACCTACAGCATCCTCGACCATTCCAGCAATTCCATACGCCTTAATCAATGTGTTATAACTGCACAAATCAGGTCCTAGTCCACATTCTTTCAGTTCTGTCAGCACAGCAGCAACTTCATCAATCCATCTTCGTTCCCCATAAATATTGATCATAATGTTGTATGTATAGTGGTCGGAAGCACAATTTGATTCCTTCATCCTCTGCAATACACTTCGAAATTTCTCCATTTCGCCTTCTTTCCCATATGCATCCAACATGCAATTATAGGCTTCAAGGGAAACTGAAAAACCATTGAACTGCATTTCTCGAATGGTTGATGACATATTCTTGAAGTCCTTATTTTGACCATATGCAGATATAATAGTATTGTAAGAGATTACATCTACCAAACCTCGAGTTTTTGCCATCCAGAATAGTTTCTTGACCTTCCTGAAAAGTTTGGCTTTACCATAAACATCAAGCATGACGTTGAAGGTTATAGTATTAGGAGCAAAACCATGGTGAAGCATTCGATTAAAAATCTTGGAAAGCTCAACAACTGGCAAAGCACGTGCACAACAGTTAATGACACAGTTATACATTTCCTGATCCCAGGAAATACCGCTCTTCAAAATTCTATAGTAAAGATTCATTAATTTTTCCTGCATGTTGCACTTTTGATAAATCCGAAGCATGTCACGAAACAGATAAATGTCTGGGACAATGTCTTTCTGCTTCTCCATCATTTGTAGAACGCTGCAGGCATCTTTTAAAGATCCAGCTTTAACATACATTCTTACAACAATGCTAAAGCCAATCATGTCCAAGGCAACTCCTGAAGATTTTAACTTCAAATAGAGTTTTTCTGCTTCATTGAAGTGACCCATGACACTGTAAATGTCAATCATTGTACACATTATATGCAAATTTGGCTTGTTTTCAGAGTTAGGTATTTGAGAAAATATCTTAACCGCATTTTCAAGATCATCCAACTCCTTGCAAGAGCAAATTAATAAATGATACAGGTTATCTTCAAAAACTGGATCCTTCCACCTTTTGCTCCCTAACACTTTAATTGCATCATTCACTAATCCACTTTTCACATAAGCCATGACTAGAATGGAACAAGAAGTTTGGTCGTCTAAAACATGATGATAGAAAGACCCAGTTATAACAAGAGGAACTTTATAGATCCTCTCAGCCTTCTCATATGCTTGCAAAACAGTACCTAGGATTGAAGAATGTTGGCACCTCATCTTGAGCATATCATCAAGTGTTCTAATGGCACGCTCTTCATCCCCATGCTTTGCTTGCAAAGTTAGCAGCGTGTACAAGTTAGATGAGCTAGGCTTGAATCCGAGCTGTTTCATAGCCCTGTAATACCATGCTGATTCTTTATAATTGCCAGTTCGCCCCCAGCCCTCAATCATGGAACGGTAAGTTGTACCATCAGGTTCTAATCCAACTTGCCGGATGCTCAGGAATACACATTGAGCTGCATCCATATTTGATGCTCTTCCATACCCTGTGATCAGTGTATTGTATGCAACAATATTTGGAGAAAAGCCTGCTTCTTGCATTGAAACCAATACCTGCTCGGCCTCCTCTAACTTGCCACTTTGACTATAAGCATTAAGCATCACCAACCAATTCTCAAGATTCAATGCGACTTTATCTTCTCTCATAAAGCTGATAACCTCTTCCGCTTTGTCATACAAACTCAACCGTGTATAAATTGTGATCATTGCAGAGTATGCAGACTGACATACAATGCCAGAACTCCTCATTTGTGAAAGTGCAAACTCTGCGTCCCTAACATTCCAACCCTTCTGGTAAAGTCCCATAAGCATCCCATAAGTGGCAACATTTGGCTGAACCCCATGTTCCAGCATCATTCTAAACCACTTAGCACCCATTTCAACAAGCCCCCTTTTAGAACAGGCGTATATGATTGTATTGAAAACCTGAAAATCAAGCTCACAGCCGGAATCGCATTTTGCTTGCCTAACCATTATTTCAGCAGCGTCCCAATCTTGTCTCCTGCCCAAAACTCGAAGAACCAATCTATAAGCCATCACATTTCCATCTAATTTCCCATTGCTCCTCAGCCACTCAAAAAATCTCAAAGCATTACCATCATTAGACTTCTCAAGCCTTTTCAATATAGAATTACAATGCTCCAAATTCAAGTCAGGCTTTATAGCAGTATAATCAACATCCAACCCGCTATTTCTACACACGAAAAGATCTCCTTTTTCTACTTCGTTACCGTTCCTTCTGGAACCAAACCTGAAACCCACATTTCTTGTTATCCCTTTCTCGCGGTTTTGACCTTTTCGGCCCTCAACAAGTTTTGGGTTTTCATTCACTAATTCATTTTCGGAAGAAAAAGGGGTATCTCTATCGACTGGGTTAGGGTCAGGAACGTTGGCGGGTTCGACTCTAATATGTTTGAGCCTAGTCAAAGAAGTGAGCATGGAAGCAGCTCTTGCGACATGAAAACAACTGGTGAATGAAAAACTGGAACATTGATCAGGTAAATGAGACGGGTTAACGTAGAAGCTGAGTTTCTTTGAATCGACAGAGTCCCAAGAAAGGGACAATTTCAAAGAAGCCATAGTTGTTATAATTACTGTTATCGGATTTTGAAGAAAAAATTATGCATCACTTTTGTGGATGAATGGAATTAAAGAAGAAAGCAGTAGAGAGAAGGCTATTGTGCATACCTTGATGATGGGATAAAGGAGGTTGAAGCAGTGGAGCAAAATAACCGTTTCTGGATCTTCTTGCTTTTTTTCTTCTTCTTCTTTTTTTTTTTTTTAAATTTCCTTTTCTACTTTACAGCCATGACAAACAATCGGTTTACATTACAACAGTAACAAACAGAATAAATAAATAAAAGTTAATTTACTTTTTAAATGGTTTAATTTTAACTAAGCAATAAATTTTTAAATTTTTTAAATAATATGTGAAAATAGTGAGATAGCATTGCATTGTATATGTAATAATATATTTATCGATCATACTTTAAAAAATAGTAAAAATAATAAATTTATTAATAATTATTTGGTCAAGACTAGAATTTTAAAATTCATTAAAATTCAAGGACTAAAAGTAATCAAATTAAAGTATACTAAATTAAATCTACAACTTACATATAATATAAAAACTAATAGTAAAATTTAGCTCATAAATAAATACAGCTCTGAGGTAATTTTAATTATAAACTATTTTTCAACCGGTAATTAAATCCCTTTTATTAATTTAATCTTAAAAAGTGAATAAATAAAAATAATAAAATATTTATATTTGTTAACCATAATCAAGCAGCAGTAAATAAATATGACTAAATTAATGATGAAAAAAATACACGTGAATCATACTTTTACTTATTTCAAGTCACTAACATTGATCAACATTCCTACTATCAAGTAACCCACTAAATTTATGTTTATATAGGAGGTTATGTCACTTTACCTTGTATTATCAAGCATAATAAAAAAAAGGTGGGATAATTTTGTAGATTATATTAATAATTCATTTTGATTTTGATAACAAAAATGGTTACAGTCTAAGTAAACGAAACAAGACCATTCATATGATGGATGAAGTTGGCAAATCTCTTGAAGTATTCAACTTCAACCCCGATATTATAATATTTTAGTAGAATAAACGACAGTGGCCTTGCTATACAGCAATTGGGTTGAAATGTTGTTCGTATGAGAAGCCACCCAAAAACCCAAGTCAGCTAGAAAAAGAGTGAAGGTGGATAAAGAAAGGGCGTTGAATTGAACAAATTGGGAGATGGCAAGCCATTGGGCTGTCTCTGCCTTGGGTAGATTAGATCAAAGTCAATTGGTTCCCCCTACCCAAAAGTCCAAAATTAAATAAAGTGGGATATCTTACGTAGTTTCTTTTTTTCGAAAATTTTAATTTATTAAACCCCACAATTTTCACCTTATCCCCACCCATCCCAGCAACTACTCTCCACCTTTCAGGTCCAATTAGCCTTCTTTTGGGGTCTGTTGTTCTAAGCCCAAATCTCCGCCCCCCCCGACTCTCTCTCCGTCTTTCTCCTCTCCTGCAAAACCCTAGATCTTTCACCCTTTCAACGTCGTTTTCCGGCCTTCTTCTCGCTCCCAGATCGCTTCTCGTTTGGGCTGACTGGTAAAAATCTCATCACCTTACCTAATTTCTCCGTTGACTGAAATTTTGGGTGTTCCTTTTTCTCTTTGATTTTTTCTTTATTTAATGCTTGCTTCGTTTTTTTGAGTTGGGGATTTTGATTTTAAACGCTTCGTGTTTCAATTTTGTGAGAGAATTGCGATGATTGCTGGCTTATTGTCCTTGTTAAAAGTTACGGAAGTCGTTGGACTTTTTGTTTTGAATTGAAACCATAGATTCCCTTTCCTTTTTGCTTCTGTTATTTAAATATGGCTATTCTCGTTTCATGCATTGATATGGGGTTTTGTTTGTCCTTCATTTCTTGGTTTTCATCTGTACAGATAATGGGTCTTTCTTCTTTGTTTGTTGTTGATCTGGGCAGATTGCAGACATGGGTTTTTGTTCTTTTGACGTTTTACTTTTCCTTCTCTTTCTGTGTTTTTCTCTTTTGCTCTTGCTCTGGGCATATTAATAGATGCCTTTGAAGCTGAGTTTGATCTTTGAAATGGAATTGGGTTTCAGTTCGACTGATCTGGGCTTTCCCTTCTTTGTTTATGCTTTTTGTTTTTCTTTTTATTATTTTCAAACCCTAGATCTACGGTTTTTTTTTTTTTTGGCGGGGGGGGTGCATTGTAAAATGTAAACCTTTTCAGCCCATTTAAATGTAAATGTCTGTTTTAGCCCTGGTGCGTAAAGTGGGCCCATTTAACATGGATCTTATCCAAGTCCTTTGTCCTGTATTGTAAATTGCTATACTACGACTTGGTCTTATTGTGGACCACTTCAACACGTGGCACAGTTTCAATTATTCCTTGACCCATTAGCCTAATGTTTATCTTATATTTGGGCTATACTTGTATACGTTGGATATTACCCATATTCATTTTTTAAAGTTCTTTTTATTTTTGAAGACACATTTGTTAAAATTAATGTTGCTGATGTAAACTCATTTCTGGATTCTTTCATTCTTTTTCTTTCCAATCAAAGCAGCTCTTAATTATGATCCTGGATTGCCAGCTCCTGAGTGTTTCATTTAGTGGTGAAAACTTTATAGTCCAATGTGTGCTGTTTTTTCATCAACTATACCATACAGTACGCAGTTCAACTTACTTTCCTTTGGACAAAGAGGCCACATCCGTCACCCTTGACACAAATCCGGACTGTTTTTGCAGCTTAATGTTGTAATGCATTAAGTCTTAGACCACTATGTAACCATGCGTCTCAAAGCTGAGAAGATTCTGTTTTAATGAAATTTATGTTGTGTGAAACCGTTGATTGCTTTGACTGAACCTCATTGTTTCCTTTATTTTTACCTTCCGAGTTATGTTAACCTTAATGGTAATTGGGTCTATCTACTCTTTTGTTTTTTTATACAAGCATAGTTTGAAATCCTTTTTAAAATTTTGTTTTGCTCCAGCTGCGGGTTTTATGTATAGACAGGAATGGCAGAAATGACGGAAGCTACAAATATGGAAACATCCCCGGTGGAGAATAACAATGAGCTGGCTCTCATCACTCCTGAAACACAGCCTAAGCGAAGGAAAAAGAAGTCCATGGTCTGGGAGTACTTCACCATTGAAACTGTGAGTGCTGGATGTAGAAGAGCATGCTGTAACCGTTGCAAACAAAGTTTCGCTTATAGTACTGGTTCCAAGGTAGCAGGGACCAGCCACCTCAAACGTCACATTGCTAAGGGTACCTGTCCGGCACTCCTACGTGACCAATATAACAATCAATTGACCCCATATAGCCCGAAGACTGGAGGAGGTGAACCACGAAAGCGGCGCTACAGATCTCCCAGTTCACCTTTCATACCATTCGATCAGGACCGTTGCCGCCATGAAATTGCAAGAATGATCATCATGTATGAGTATCCTCTTCACATGGTTGAGCATCCTGGATTCATAGCTTTTGTTCAGAATCTTCAGCCCCGGTTCGACAAAGTCAGTTTCAACACTGTTCAAGGGGATTGCGTTGCAACTTACCTGAGGGAAAAGCAAAGCCTCATGAAGCTTATTGAGGGTATTCCGGGGCGAGTTTGTCTTACACTAGACATGTGGACTTCAAATCAAACACTCGGTTATGTGTTTATAACTGGACACTTCATTGATTTTGAATGGAAGTTGCAAAGACGGGTTCTCAATGTCATAATGGAACCATATCCCGATTCCGATTCTGCTCTAAGTCATGCTGTTGCTGCCTGCCTGTCAGACTGGAGTTTGGAAGGCAAGTTATTTTCCCTCATCTTCAATCATCCAACAAGTGAAGCTGGGCTGGAAAATCTTAGACCTCTACTCTGTACTAAGAATCCCCTTATTCTTAACGGTCAGTTGTTACTTGGAAATTGCATAGCTCGTAACCTGAGCAGCATGGCAAAGGATGTGCTTGGTGCAGGGCATGAGATTGTCAAGAAAATCCGTGATAGTGTAAAGTATGTGAAGACTTCAGAATCCCATGATGAAAAGTTTGTTCAAGTTAAAAACCAGCTTCAAGTGCCAAGTGAAAAGAGCCTGATTCTTGATAATCAAAATCAGTGGAACACGACATACCAAATGCTTGCAGCTGCTTCTGAACTCAAGGAAGTTTTTAATTGTTTGGATACTTCTGATCCAGATTATAAGCTAGCTCCATCAATGGAAGACTGGAAGGTGGCCGAGACTTTATGCACTTTCTTGAAACCTCTCTTTGATGCAGCCAGCATCCTTATGACTACAACTAACCCTACTGCAATTACATTCTTTCATGAAGCATGGAAAATACATGCAGATTTGGGTCGTTCGATTGCTAATGATGATCCCTTCATCAGCAATATTGCTAAGTCAATGCTAGAAAAGATTGACAAGTACTGGAAGGATTGTAGCTTGATTTTGGCAATTGCTGTAGTCATGGATCCTCGCTTCAAAATGAAGCTTGTTGAGTTCAGTTTCACAAAAATATTTGGTGAAGACGCTCCCACATATATCAAAATTGTTGATGATGGAATTCATGAGCTCTTTCTGGAGTATGTAGCACTTCCACTGCCTTTGACACCAACTTACACAGAAGAAGGCAATGTGGGAAACAATGGAAAGACCGATGAATCTCAGCAAGGAAATCTTCTTTCAGACCAAGGACTTACAGATTTCGATGTGTACATTATGGAGACTAGTAGCCAGCAAATGAAATCTGAGCTGGATCAGTACTTAGAAGAGTCCTTGTTGCCTCGAGTCCAAGAGTTTGATGTATTAGGCTGGTGGAAGCTCAATAAGATGAAGTATCCAACTCTTTCGAAGATGGCTCGTGACATTTTGTCAATTCCAGTATCAGCTGCTGCTCCGGACTCGGTCTTTGACATCATAATAAAGCAACTGGATGAGTACCGAAGCTCCTTACGACCGGAGACTGTGGAAGCGCTAATCTGTGCCAAGGACTGGCTTCATCATGGATCTGAAGAATCCAATGCACTTGTTAAAATGGAATTTTAGATGTAGCTGTTTTACTTATGGTAGGATGCTGTATGGGACGTTATTTGACTATTAGGGATTTAATTTGTACAATTAAAATCCAATTGTATTTGTATGGTTGCATGGACATGAAAACCTTTAATTGCTAGAGTAGTTGTTCCTATTACATGCCTTGTTTTAAGGTTTTACACTTGTTTCTCCTGATTCAGTTGCCTCTGACTTGCCTCACCTGATTCACTTTTCTCATTCATATGTATGAAACTGAAAAGAAGAAATGCTTTATTTCCACCGATTCATGCCAAGCAAATCATCTCGCTCCCTACTTTCTTAATTTCTCCTAAACTGGTTTACGTTGTGGGTTTGTGTTGTGTCTCTAGTTTTCCTGTTTGCCTGGTTTAATCGGTCGCTGATTCTTTTATTTCACGGAAGTGGCCAGTGAGGTGGTGGGTGTCCAGAGAATCAAAGCATATAGGCGAAGGAACCTCGTAGTGAAACAGTGAAGATAGAAGAGACCAAGCATGAGTGTTTCATCAAAGATTAGACCAGCGGCCTCTTTAAGAGGAACAAGTGCGGAGATTACAACTGTAGGAAAATGAGCAGGAAAACTGTGTTGCTGAAGGATTCTTTCAACTACTCTGAGGATGAATGTTGTTATTTTCTTTTCTATTATGGTATCATTTTTGTAATCATGCTAAGTGCATGGAAATTTGAAAACCATTCTACGAGTATTGAAAGTTGAAAACAAGCATCTGGATACGGAGAAATGGGAATATGAAAATATACTATTTTTCGGTTCTCCATCAGTTAGGCTATGGCAAGGTGAAAGCAATGTCTCGTCCAGTTGTAATTGGCTAATCCACTTTGCTTGCCGGAGTTATAAGTGTTATCCGGTCTAATGGGCACTTAGGCTGGCAAGCAAAGCAAGCCGCCTGTTTCCTAACAACAGGTTTAGATCAGGCTGTCTTCAGATTCAGATTATTTTAGGCTTGAATTATCTCTGGATAGCAGATAATGAATGTATGGAGATTCATTGGATAAAGTAACTTAAGATATCAGCTCTTATAGCAAGAAGAAACTAGTATTCCAATTCTTCATCTTAATACATAAATCAATCCATAAAGCTAATGAATGGGTAAAAAATAGGAGGGACTTTATTGAGAAAATCCCCAACCAGAGCAAAATCTACTCTCCGACATGATCCCCTCTGGTAAAAGTCTGATACACTACTTTGCTGCAGCTAACTCAATTCAACTTCAACAACATGGACTTTCAGCCCTTCCTCGGGCAATTTTTCCAAGCTGAACCTTACCAATCCCGACAACGAATCATAGTCGAACTGAACTTCACTGTACCCAACGCTGCACTTTCTTGGCTTGGCTGATGAATAAGCACCAAAGTTGCCACAACCTTTTATTTCCATGCAAACCTTTCCCACCAGTTCATTGCTAGAATTCTCCGCCCTCACATTAAGACCACTGCTTTCACTTCCATATTCAATATCAAGCTCAGATAGTTTGGCACCATCTTTAACTTCATACTTTAAATCCACAATGGCACCACCAGAGTTGTACATGTTGATGAGTCCCAAGGGTGCAAAACTGAATCCTGGAGCCAAATTCTTGATAGGTGCTATTGTGAAAATTTCATGCTCAAGGACCTTGAGGGACACTGGCATGGCAGCATTGTATGGAAGGGTGATAAGTTCACCAGTCTGGTGACAGTAAACTGCAGAGTCACCGGCCCATTCAGGGTCCAATGAGGCCTCTGAAATGAGATGGACATCATGGCCTTTTACGTGGCCTGATAAGGAGTCTGTCTTGGTTTGGTGGAAAGTATTCTTCCTGGCCGCGCTGTTCCATGCTGCACCTTGGCAGTTGTAAACACCTAGAACTCCGGTGTACTTATTCATGTTCCATATCTTCAACAAGCTGCAATCAAATAAAAAGAGAAATAAGGAAATGCCAACAATTCAATCAACAGGTCAACCAACCTTCAGAATCAGATCCTTTAATTTGCAGCCTTAGACCATTTTAACTGCCAAAGCTAGTAGATGTTTCATATCAATTGAAACCAACATCAAAGTTCTTAAATACAAATTGTTCTAATAAACAAACAGAAGGCAGCTTATGTTCCATTTAGATGGTTAATTTTCAAAGACACATATCTCTATCAAATTCCATTCCAACTGAACAGAGATTAAAAGAGCTGATCTTACCTAACGCCATCACGAGCTGGATCTGTAAACAAGCAGTCGCGAGTGGGGCGTCCAGGCAAACGAGCACGAAGAATGGACCCATCAGGCAACACCAGTTTCTTCAGAAGCTCAAAATTGTGTCTCCCAGGCGCATCACTGTGACAAACAAAAGCTTAAATATTTTGCCACTGAAAAACCAAATAAATTTTTAGTCCTGAAAAGAAATAAAGCAAAAAAAAAGGGGCCGGCTAGGCGAGCCCTCCTTAGTCCTTACCTGACATAGATGGGGCCACCGCTAATAGCTCGGGCTGAGGCGTGGTACTCAGCAGCCGGATGAAGTGAGTGGAACATATCCCAATCGGGTTGCATAAATTCCCCAAGGAAAACACTATTGTAGGCCACCGCTGCAATATGGATGGTGTGCGAGACCGGGTCGCGCGGGTAGAAATCATCTGATGCTCTCACCACCGCCGTCTGTTTCGAACTGTTTCAACAAAATTCTAACATCACCATAAAACCCCCCAAAAAAAATGCAAGATTCTATAAAACTCAAATGAAATGACTGAACCAAAGGGCGGGGTAATTACCAGTAGAGTGCATCAGTGTTATGGCTCATGCAAGCGATGATTCCATTGTCTGGAAAATTCCTCCCCACCGATGCGTCAAGGGCCTGATGATATTGCCTCGTCAACTCCACCCTTCCACCGAGTTCAGCTCCAAGAGTTTCCAAAATGCACTGCACGTCCACCTTAACTCCATCTATGCCCGCATCCGCCAGATAACTGTGCAACTCGTTGTAAAATTTGTACACATTTTTCGGGTTCACTAAACCCAACCCTTGAACAGCTATCGCATCGGTTTTCCAACCCGGTTCATTATCCACCACTCCCTTAGAAACCATCGGGTACCGGATTCTCGACCCGTATCCTTCCATTTCCTCAACTCCAGGGCGGACTCCACCCCAGTACCCCGTAATTGCATGCCAAACGTACACATACTTTAACCCGTGTTTTTCTTTCGCAATGTTGACGATGTTTTTGATCCCCACAGTTGGATCATCCTTATTCTGGAATTTCTCGTTTTCTTTTATCCCCGTCAAGCGAAGCAATGGCTGTTGTTTCGTTTCAGCCTGATAGGCCGATGACGACGATTTGTCTTCTTCGCGGGGGTCGCCGCATACAGATTGCCATCCGTCGTCGATGATCACGAACTTCGGTGGGGTCCCGCCGGCAGCTAAAGACTCGAGCCCAGCTTCGACCCCTTCTTGAGTAACGTCCTGGTAAAAAGCGTCCCAGGTGCACCACCCGAAATAGTCAACAATCCCAGGTAATTTTTCTCGTGACGTTGCCGGAACGTTTTGAGATGTAATTTGACGGCCCTGATTGCTTCGGTGATTGTAGTGAAAGGGTCGGTGCCTGCGTGGATATAAACGGAATGCGTAAACGACGATGCTTTGGTGTCGGCGTCGCCGCTCTCTAAACACAGCTCGAGCTGGTCGTTTTGGTTGCCTTGTAGGACGGCTCGAAAGGGGCCTTCAATCAAAGGGAGGAATACGGTATAAACAATCTGATTTTCTTCGGTTGAGTCCAGGTGGGACCCACCTTTGGTTTCCACCAAAAGGAATTGAGTCTCGAGAGGAACGTCTTTGCCTTGATCTCCCATTTTCTGGGCCATCCACCATAACTTGAACCTAAAGCAGGACATGAACCGGACATCGCGTAAAGTCCCGATGGGCACCACATGCCTGCTGTTCTCTTCATCAAAAACCGCACCAAGGAAAACCCCCTCCACCGAACCGGCTGCCGTACCGGAAGTTGCGATCACATTTTCGGGAACTCCGGTCAGGATTGTCCGCTCCTTTACCACTAATTTCCTCTCGGAGATCCTAACCGCTGGTTTAATCGTCATTCCTTCTACTCCTTCTTTCTTCAAAGGTGGCTTTAAATCACCTTTCTGAGAACTCCAACAACAACAACAACAACAAAAGAGCCATTTTCAGAAACTGTAAAATCAAAACATCAAACACTTACAAAGGGAGTAAAAATTCAGAAATGCAAGCTCATAAAATTACCTTAAAAGATAATACCGATAGCGCTGGATTGATAGAAACTCTGAAAACCCCAACGCCTGAAATACCAGAACTTACACGTTTCTGAAAATTTTGCTTGCTTCTAAAGAAGAGTGAAATTCGACGTTGATTAGATTTTGAGTGAAGATAAATGGAAGGAAGACTCCTATTTATAGCTAAGAATCGGGAACAGTAACAAGTATTTGACACCATTTTGTTCCCCTTCTCAATCAGCGTCCTCTTTTTATATACATAAAAAGTTTCTTCTTCGATTCTATTAGTCCCCAGTTTCTTGTTTTGTTTAATAATGTTCCCTTCGCAAAACCAATCAAACGGCGAGAAATTCCTTTTCTCCACTTAAGCCGTTAAAAGTACGGTTGATTAGATTGCCACGTTAGATCTTCGTGGTATCGATCCGAATTCTCTGTTTATTTAAACAAACCCAATAGCTTTCCCTCACCTTCAAATTCAAGACACTGTTTTCGACTTTTCGTCTTGTTTAGGATAAATATATTTTTTTAATGCGGGATTATTAGTGTCCACGTACGCACTATTTCACGTTTCTCACGCGCCTCAAATGTAAACCAAACGCGTAGCTTCTCGTTTTCAAATTCTCACGTGTCAACCTCATCAACGGATGTATTCTTTTAGAAATTTCTTTCTTTATAAATTTTTACGAGCAAGGGACAATTTTTTAATATTTGTCCTTTGACTAAAATTTCACCCAAAAAGAAATATCTTTGCTTTGGCGTCCAGTAAAATATCTCTTAATCATTCATTTATATTTTAAATCATTTAATTCATTAATTCATTCCTTAGAAAATATACAATTCACTTAAAATAAAATAAAAAACAAACAATCATCATGGGTGATAAAAGAATAGGCTCCATCAACATGATAAAAGTTTTAACCTCAACATCAAATAGAACATTACGATACATTGACAATTAACTTTTTCACAACTCAAGTACGGCATATTTAGAATAATTGCAAGCAACTAGCACAATAAGAAAATTAGACCCAGATAGTCTTAAGTGGTGAAGTAAAAGAATCGAACATCCACAAAATTGGATAGGACGATAACAAAAGCATTCCTAAAATTATTCGCAAAAGCAAGACTGAAAAACATGCTCCAAAGGCAAACAAAAACTTCAAAAAGTGAATACCTATTAAACAATGGAAAACAAACAAAAAAAATGTAAAACTTAAGAAAACATGGGTCCAAACTGACTCTTAAAATCATTTATTATTCTAAAATACTCAAAACAGAAACAAATTAAGAAGCCGATAAAAGGTCACCCACTTTTTAAGAGAAACTGCCGGTGTTTGGTAGAGTTCAACAACAACAAGCATTATCATCTGTTCATTACAACTAGTGAAGACAATAAAAATACTTATATGATAAATCTGTAAATTGAAAAGAGAGATTAAACATGGGGTGACTGATGAGAAAAAAGAAAAAAATGGTTGGTGGTATGGAGAAAAGACGGCGGGCAAAACGAAAGAGAAAAAAATTGACTTGGAGAAAAAAAGGAAATTTTTAAGTTTCTAACTTACTATTTTAAGCCAATTAATTAAATTATATTGGATTTTGTCAGATCATGGTTTAGGTAAAAATGTTTATGAACCAATTTATAAAAGATTAATATAAAAATCAAGTATAACTTTAGTTAAAATGGTAAAGTAGAGGACTAAAGCCTATTAAAGGTATTTATACTACTATATAAAGTTCATTTTAGTTACTCTATTAAAAATTTGTCCAAATTAGTAATTTTACATAAAAAAAAAGTGTATTCAAATCATAATACTATTAAATATGTTGTTAAAATGCTAATAATTTAGATAAAATATATCATATTCAATTGATTTATCCATAATTGAACGCACAAAAAATCTAATTATTCCCGTAAAAGAAATTTATGTATCTTTAAACTATCATGTGGTTAAAAAAAACATTAAGTTGAGAATACTATGACATGATGTGATATAAAGTGAGCCATGGGAGGTCCTCCTTGGATTGTAGTAATCAAGGTAGATTGCGTGGTTTGAGCTGAGATTGTAGACAATTCTCCATCGTTGATATGAGATCAACCGTCAACTTCTTTCGTGGGACAATGGCAAGTAGGAAAGTGATGAACTTTTGGGATTGGCGTGGGAGAGTCACAAGAGTTGGGTTGTTTAATTTTTTTTAGCCCCACGATAGTTCAAAGGTTCATGGATTTCTTTTTTTGGTATGGCTGAGCTTTTATGGGTCAGGTCAATTTATGGGTAAATCAATTGAGTATAATATATTTTGTTCTAGTTATTATTAACTTAACAACAAATTTAACGATGTCATGATTTAAATAAACTTTTAATGTATAAGGACTAATTTGGAGAATTTTTTAGTAGAGGGACTACAATGAACTTTACTTAGTAGTATAACAATTTTAACAGTCAGTTGAGTCAGTTACATTTATGTCTCTATATTCTAGGAATCAGCCACTTCAATACTCAAAACAAAACATTTCCCCAATTGAACTTGATATATGACATATTAGTTTTTCAATCTATTTGCTCATTTTCGATTAGACTAAAAACACGTTTAGATTATCTACTAATACAAGTTACCTTTCTGTATTATGATCCGACTAAGTAATATTGCTTAGTATTAGTTAAATACTAGATAACCAGTGAGTCAATATTTACTTCCATGTTATTTTGCATGCAAAAATCTTTGAGGATAATATATAAAGAATATTAATATAAAAAATGAATATTTTATTAAACTAATTTGTTCGAAAAATATAAATATATAAAATAAATATACTAAACTTAAGGCGTTGGATCCAATAATGTGGTCTCTTAATTGAGATAAAATAATTATTTCAATATGTTAATTAATACTACTTTGGAGATACTAAATTGAAAAGTAATTAATTTACATCACTAAAAATATTACAAAAATATAAAATTTAACATCACTAAACCAACTACAACAATCAAAATATGTGATTCGAAGGAGTCATACGGGGTAGGAACAGTTAGGACGGTCTTCATCAACGGCCAAACTGTGTACATCGATTAAGCGAAATGTGTTTATCTCATCCCCTTGTGTTGTTGTACTCAATGGTGTTACATAATTATCATTATTGAGAAAGGCACAATAAAGATTTTCATGTCATTATAACTAAGCGGTATATGACGAGGGCGATTAGTACTTCATATTTTGAATCGGGAACAATTAGCCCAAAGAATATGTTCCTAGTATTTTCAATTCGTACCAACTACTTTGTTCGACGACATTTTGTGCCACTACAATAGATTCGTACCAACTACTTTGTTCGACGACATTTTGTGCCACTACAATGGATCTCGACATTTCCGATCCATAATTGCTAGTTGGCGATGATTGACCTTATGTTAGATGTTGTTTAAGTTCCATGAATGACATTCATCACAATTGATATTTTTCTACATTTAATAATGATGTAGACTACCTCGAATAAAAATGTTAAAATTTCGGTCCAGTTCAATCATATTACAATTTTTTATTTTATTTTATTTTTTATATACACAATATAATACAATAAAAACACTAAAAATATTAAAATAAATGTTTCACAACAAATTGAAAATAAATTAAAATTTTCTTATATAATAGCAAAATTAACAATAAAACAAGAGTTATATAAAATCTAAATAATAACAATAAAATAGTAATAATATAATAATGAAATGACAATACAATAATAGAAAAACAGTGGGAAAACAATAACAAAATAGTAGAAAATAACTCTTTTTTTTTTTTTTGTAAAGTTAGGCCGAGTATAGACCCAAAGAACCTTACTTGAGATAAAGGGGTCTTCTCTTTTTTGTCTAAATCTATTTTTTAAACCTATATTCTTATTCATGTCATCCTACTTTTCGATCAGATTTTCAAGTAAAGCATATAAATACTAATAATATTAAAAAAATTTAAATATTCTCAATATTGATTTTTTTTCTTCAATCTATCTTCTTTATCTTCGATTAGCTTTTGATTTACATTTTCAAAACTAATAAAGTAAAATTTAACTTTTACATATAATAAATTTCATAATAATTTATTAATTAATTTTTGAAATTAGAAATCATTAGCATTATTAAGTTTGGTGACATTAAATCATGTAAAGATATAATGTCAAATTTATCTCTTAATGTTTATATTTTTTTTATTAATTTGACTGTTTTTTAATTAAATTTGAGCATTTTAAAATGATTTTTTAATAAAAATACTATTTAAAATGTTAAAATTTTAAATACGGGAACTTATATTATAATCCATGTGTACTTTATAGTAATTTTATTTGAATTTTTATGAGTTTTTTATATTTTTTTTATTTTAATTTTGGTTTGTTTTAAATTTTAAATTTTTATAATTTTTAAATTATTTATTAACGTAACATACAAAATAAATAATATTATGTTAGCATGATGTGTAGATGATTGTCATGCGAATTGTCACGTTAATAATATTAAAAATTAATACTTTAATTATCATTTCTATTAAAAACAATAATTATTTTTTGAAAAGTTAAAGATGATGAAATTTAACTAAAAAAAATAATGGTTAAATTGATAAAAAAGAATTTATAATACTACTTTCCTAAATGTTAGTGTATGGGAATTAAAAAAAAAAAGAGTATGATGAATCCAGGTCAGAAGTTCATTGGATGGACCCATGTTTTTGAAAAAATAAAAATGGATTTTCTCTGGTGTAGGGACTTGGGTGGGAAAAGAGCCAGCAAATAGGGCAAGTGGGCCGCCCCACTGAAAAAACAAGCTTATCGTTCAACATGTATGAATAAATATATTTCCTTTATTTGTTTGGTTTTATATAGGAAAACAAAATCCATATCAATTATTGCACTCAAATCATTCATCTCTTATCGATAATCTATTCTGTGCTTACCGATCTGAGGATAAAAGAAAAAACCTCAACTTTCATTCCACCTCACACTTTTTTTTAAAATTTATATTTTTTTCCATTTTTCATTGCACGAGGTCAATTGCTCAAAACTTATGGATCTACTATCTGGTCCACGACATGTCTGTATGTGTGTTATCCTGCTTTTCTGGGGGAACTTGCCAAATATTTTAACAACCTTTTAGATATTTTTGGAGATTTTTTTTTATTTTAATAAAAATCAATAAAAATATTCGATTTAAATTTGTACTAATTAAATTGATAAAATCTTAAATTTTAAAGAAGTCAATAAAAATATAAATATAGTAGGATATTAATTTATCATTTAAATTTTATTATGCACATTTTATTATCTCTATAAATTATAAATTTAAATTAACGTAATAATACCATAATAAACAATTTTAATCTCATCCTCCTAAGCAACTCATGAGTAAGCATTGTATTTGTGTTTCACTGTGCATCCCTAAGATAGGGTTTACCATAAAAGTAGTTTTCAGATAGAGTCTTAATCAAGGACAACAAGGATGCTTGATCAATTATTGATTTAAGAGTAGGTCAAATTTCAACTAGATTTACCCAAATTCAATGCCACGTAGGATGAGATTTGCATAAACAAATGAAAAATGGGAAGCAGTCTTAATCTAAGGTTTACATCCAACCATCTGTTGCGCTCTTCTACTCGTTATGGAGACGTTTACGTTAAGATAAATGTTTCAGAAAGTTAAAACTCCGCCCCATTTTTTTGTGACTCATTGTGAACCTGGATTTGAGTTTTTAATTTTTTTTAAATTAAATCCTTTGCTTTTAAATTTTAGGTTGGTGTGTACTTTTAGTTTCAATTGAAGTTGAAATTAATGTTAACTCTTTCTACTTTAATTTAGCCTAATTCATGAAATTTTGGATATTTTTAAAAACAAAATTACAATTTATTAAAAACTTTTATTTTTGAGAAAATTAAAATTGGAAGTTGCTCAGCTTTAAAAATCATTTTTTGAGAGATGTTTAAATACCCAATTGTTTTAAAGCCCAAATATGTTGTGTCTTGATGAATAAAAATTTTAAAGTTTAAGACCCAAATAAGCTTACAATCCAATTCGTTTTTATTTTGGACCCATCAAATCGTGACCCATTTTTTAAAAAAGAGCCCAAGCTTATTAACCCAAACACAAGCCCAAGTTAAAGGCCCAATCTTTTTCTTTCCTTTTAATTTTGGATCTAGGCCTAACCTAGCCCAATTAACTTAAATCTATTCTAAGCCCACCAATTAAGCCAAGCCCATATCATTTTCAGATAGTAGCTAGGGATGCAAACCCTAGTTTGCTCAACGTCATATGTGTGAACATGAGAGAAAGGGGGTCATTCCCTTCATCCAAAAAAAAAAAGTATAATATAAGTGCAATACAAGAATTTAAAAGAATGAAAAATATATTTGGAGTAACCTTCGAACCAAAAATAGATCAATCAACAAAATAATAAAAAAGTTCAAATTAACCAAAATGAGATTAATATTTAATAAGATTAATAAAAACCATACATAATCCTGCAGAAAGTCAAAATAAAAGTCAATGACAAGAAAAAAACCCTAAAAAATGAGAGAAAGAAAGCAATGACTCCCTTCATTGGCCACTAAAGGTTCCCTTTTCGTATTTAATCTTGCATGCATGAATAAGAGAGTAGGGAAGCTTTGAAGCCCTAACATTCTCTATTCTAAAACCCTATTCTTTTTTTTTTCCTTAGCCTTTTTGTAACACCCCTATACCTGACTTAATCATCAAGTCAAGGTATAGAAACGTTATATTTGATGCTAGAGCAACCTTGGTCATGTACTATTAAACTGAGCCTTTTATAGAGAGTATTTTGGCATTGTCAACACATAATACAATTTTACTAAATAAATTTGAATTAATTTTATATTATAAGACTATTTCAGAGGAAAGATATTGGTACCTCTATCAATGGTATTGATACATTGACTTGGGTATTGATTATCGATACCGTTTTGAGTTTCAGTGTTTGAAAAATTCAGAAAAATACTTTAAGTATCGATACATAGGCCAAGGTATCGATACCTCTTCTTAAGTATCGATACTTTTCCCCTACTATTGATACCAAAATGGGGGTCGATGTTCCATTTAAAACTAAAGATTATTTACCAGATTGGCCCATCATATTTTACCTATTTTAGTACCTGTTCAATTGTCAAATTAAACCAAACCAATTCACATATCAATTATACATCTCAATCCCAAATACTCATAATCTAACATGATACTTATAAACTTGTAAACCATACCGTACATTTAAACAAGTATAAGTTTTACAGTTAAGTCCCTCAAATTTTTCAACCTTTAAACATACCTAGGTATATGCCATTTACTAAAATAAAACAAAAAAGAAACTTTACTCATTCCTCAGATTCGTTGATGTGATGAGATGCGTTGCCATTGAGCTTTCAGTAACCTTCTTATTCTGATCTTTATCTATACGTATAAAACACACGTTAAGCTATTACTAGCTTAGTAAGCACAACTAAAGTTCAACTAACATTTTAACTACTATAGAATCTGGATTTATATAATTTTTTTATCATTTCCATAATTTTAATTTAGAACATAAACACATTAATGTCTTTAACTTATCATTCAATTATTACATCTTTTCTTCTATTGCTTATTATTTATCAAATCACAATTTGGTCCATTTAAATACATTTAATCTTCTTACCTTTTCTATAACACCCTAACCCGTCTAAAGCTGGATTAAGTTAGAAAGAATTACTATACAATTGAAAACATTTAAACTTAATACCATTCAATAATTTAATCATATCATAAACCATTCATAAACATGCATATTATCCTTAAATCGAGCCCTTGAGGCCCTAAAAATATCTTAGAAGCAAATCGGGACCAATTGGAAACAATTTGAAAAGTTTAGGAAAAAGATGCAAAATTTGCAAAATAGAGGTCACACGGCACACAGTCGTGTGCATCACACAACTGAGACACACGTTCGTGTCTCAGGCCGTGTAACCTTCGAACTAGGGACACACAACCGTGTGCCAGGCCGGGTAACTCTCTGAGTTGCCCCATACGCCCATGTGCCAGGCCACGTAACTCATTGACTTGTACCCTAAGGAAATCATCAGATGACACACGACCGTGTCGCCAGGCCGTGTGCCTCACATGGCTGAGTCGCACGCTCGTGTCTCAAGCCGTGTGGACCCAAATTTACCTAAAATCAAGCCATTTCAAAACCATATCATGCATAAACAATTAGACCAATAATGCACACTTTCAAAGCACCAAAACCTCACCTAAACACACATATATAAGCCATTCCCAAGACCATAATTCAACAAACCAAAATACCATTCAAAGGTACCTCAAAATCATACAAACGACACCTACCTAAACATGTCAATGCTACCACATTCCAAGCATCACATCCTAGTTCAAAACTTACCAAAACATGCCAAAAACTTGACCACTATCATACCATTTTAAACATACCATAAAGAGCCATATCAACATGCATAGTAAGGTAACCAAAATAACACAATTTGACAAGGCATCAAGTGGTACCAAACAAAGTTAACCTTCAAAACTTATACATGCCAAAACATTAACAAAACACTCATCAAAATACCATTACAAACCATCCTATACATGCCATTATAACCTTGGAAAAATGATCAAAAACTACCGAAAAGACTTCTGGATAGTGTGATAGCAACAATGCTTAGTAAGTTTGTATAAACTAAAACACAACTTACCATTACCATAATACATAACATAGTTAAAAATACAATTCAACACCAATGACATAAGCTTAGAAATGCCTATCCAACATCATCAACTCACAAGTTAGTAAGCTTTCTATTATAATATGAAATCAACCATATGTACAACATCAAGTAGTTCATATTTCCATTCATAAAGTCATGATTCAATCCAATTGCATACTTACCTTTCCGTTCCCTTTTCTTGCCCATTAAACCGTCTAGAATTACTTCAAAAATACGGGAAATCTCACATGAAGTGTGCCTGTACATATAACCATAACCATTCCTTTACATCATTGCTTACACAAGCTGTGAAATAGGTTTGCTTATACGAGTTGTGGGTCGGAATGTAAGCTACACAATGCTTCTCACACGAGCTGTGGAGAATTTGCAACAAATGCAGGACCTTAGCCATTGGTAGGAAATTCAAAACTAGCACCCAAAACATGAAATCCTTAATGACATGTCATTTGTATCCTAAGAATTCCTAAGGTTCAACCGGGACTCAATATTCGTCAATTCATCATAGCATTGATATGTTTATATATCGATTAATTTACATTAAAAACAATATAATAACATTCAATTTAAATAAATAAACACAATAAACATTCATATGAACTTACCCCAACAACTAGGGGCGTAGTAGTTAGATCAAACTAATCCGAAGCTTTTGCTTTTCCTCGATTTAAGTCCGATTGAGGTTTATCTTGATCTAAATAAATAATTATATTCAATTAAGTACTTCAATTAACCTTAAACATTCAATTCAACCCATAATTCATATTTATGTAAAATTACTAATTTGCCCCTGACATTTTAACTTTTTCAAAATTTAATCCTTAAGCTTTTAACTTAAAATCTAACCATTTTAATCTAAATCCATGTTAATATAAAATTCAAGGGACCTTGAAACATCTCATATTTACCATCATTTCACAATAAAACCCTAAAATTTATACCTTTAACAAATTAGTCCCAAATTCCAAAATTCAACAAAAATCACTTAATAAAACTCGTTTGTTTTTCAACAAAGATTCATAATCTATACAAAGATTCATAATATATCATTTAACATAAACAAAATTCAATAAAATTCATGGAATAACCCTCAACCTTTATCAATTTTACAAATTGACCCCCGAGCTAGCTAGATTAAGCTACAACGAACTCAAAAACATAAAAATCATTAAAAATGGGGCTTGAAAACTCACCATGCACTCAATACAAGCCTGACTAATTGCTTCCCTTATCTAATGGCTAAAATTGGTTTAGGTTTGATGCATGAGGAAGATGAACAATCTTGTTTTATTTAATTTAGGCTTTAATTACTTAATTACCATTTTAACCTTTAAAAAGTAACAAAATTTTAATAAAACCAATGCATGCACATGCACTAAACCATTAAATGGTTTATTCACTAATTAAGTCCTTTATTTTAAGGCTTCATAGCCATTTGACCCTTTTAACTAATAGAAATCAACTTTTACACCTTTTACGATTTAGTCCTTTTTACTTAATTAGTCAAGCAAACATTAAAATTTCTTAACGGAATTTTAATAAGACATTACTATAATCCCATAGACATTAAAATAATAATAATATAATAATTTACTTATCGAAATTGTGATCCCAAAATCACTATTCTAATATCACTAAAAACGGGCTGTTACATTTTCATTTAACAAACACAATATTTCAACTTTTAACAGAAGCCCGGTAGACTAAATAGGAAACATAGGATACACGGGACAGTACAAGACAACTCCAAAGCGTGTAATGAGACAGCACGAAATGTGTAACGGGACAACACCAAAGTGCATAACAGGACAACTCCAAAGTGCGTAAACAGAGAGTCCGGTGAAATTATTTAATGGCATGCCATCTATATCTCACTTTTTGTTATCTCGTCTACTTGGGCATTCATATAAGAGCCGATTATATTTTCACATTTCATGTAACAACCTATTTTCAATGGTGTTGAAAATAGTGGTTTTGGGACTTGAATTTTGACGTATGAATCTGTAAATATTATTTATTTAATATTCACGAGGTCATCAAAGTGTCTTATTAAATTTTGGTCCGGTAATTTTTATGTTTGAATTTTTAATTAAGGAAAAATGATTAAATCATAAAATTGCAAAACTTAATCGCCATTAGTTTTTATTGGCTAAATTGGTATAAAAGTATAATGGGAAGGATTTAATTGGCAAATAAGCCATTTTTAAATCTAGTGGCTGGTTATGTGCTTAGTTAATTGAGTTTTATAATTTAAAATTTTATTAAAATAATGTAAAAAGTGTTAATAATATTAAAACATAAAGAAGCAAAGGTCATATTCTTTATTCTTGCTCTTTTCAACCGAAAAATGCCATTCTTGAACCTAGAAGTATTCAACCAAGCATATATCCTTACATGTAAATCAATTCAAAGCCCGTTTTTAATAAATTTTATGTTTTTGAGATAGTTGTAGCTTAATATAGCTAGCCTAGGGACTATTGTGAAATTCTGTCAAAGTTTTGAAAAGTTACCATGGTTGTTTTTAAAGCTTTATGGATGTTAATAGTTGAGTTGAAGCTTGATGTTGAAATAGGACTATTTTGTAAAGTGAATTTGTATAATTTTGAGTTTAGGGATTAAAATTTTAAAATGTTGAAATTGGCATGAATTTTCTATAAATTTAGTTGCTTGGGAGCTTTTAAGGGATGATAATGAATTTGAATTTAAAGCCTTGGGCTTAATTATGAAAAATAAGCTTGTTTTGATTTTAAGGACAAATTGAATAAAATACAAAATTTTAGGGAAATTATGAAAAAATGTTAATAGGAGGTCATAAGCATTAAATTACATTTATAAGGTAATTGAGATTGATAAATTGAAATAAATCATTGTATATATTAAGAATCGGTAGATAATCGAGGAAAAAGAAAATTGTAGACTAGTCCTTGATACTCCTATATTTACTAGTTGCCCCTGGTAAGTTCTAATGATGAAGTCTTGTTGTGTATTTTGTAATGTTTATGTTGATTTGTGGAATTTGGGTATGTTTGAATGTATGTATAAATGTTGCAATTTGGTATAAGGTGAGATAAAGGACTGAATTGAAAAGTTTATAATGTTATATGTACTGAGTCCGGATGAACATAAGATAGGATACAATTGGCATGCCAATAGGTAATATTGCATACTGTAAGGGTTTTATATGAGATAAGATGATGACAGATGAAAAATTATTGTACACTAAATGTATTGGAATCCAACATTCGTTGCAGATTTCCAAGTTATATTTATTGTGATTCAGACGTGTTTTTGGGGGAGGGTGTGAAGCCTATAGGCTTGACACTTAGTGCCCAGGCGTGTTTCTAGAGGGATGTTATGTAATAGTTTGGTTTTGATCCTTGTTGGAATAGTGGTTTCAGGACCACAAATTCGAGTCTGAAAAATATTTTAATATTATTTTCTGTGTCTGTGATATGTGAATTTATGTCTGTGAAATTTCTGTGGTTTAATTTGTCTATTTCTGTGCTTAATTATGAAAAATGATTAAATCACATAAAGTGTAAAAGTTGTCTGCTGTTTGTTAAAAGTGCCTATTTGTTTTGGCTCATTAAAGGTAAGGTCCTTATGATGAAATAAATCCAATTATATGATAGTGGAATATATGGTTTGGCATAATGGTTAATATGGTTATTTTTAAAGGGTGGTTAGGTAAATAGTTTATTAATGTATATTATAATAAAACCAAAGCATAAAATATTTCCATTATGCTTTCTCTTTGCCGAAAATTAGAAGAAAAAGGAAGCCATTGAAGCTTCAAGGTATTCGGCCATTGCATGAGTGAATAGGTTAGTCTATTTTGTTCGGTTTTTGATGATTTTTATGTTTCTGTGATCGTTGCTTTGTGTTCTTCAAAACCCATGTCTGAATTCCTGTTTTTGTTAAAGATTTCATGAAATGCCATTGTTGATATCATGAGTTTTGTGACTTTTTTGGATGAATTATAAATGCTTGGTAGATGATTTATAAGTTTTGTATTTGAATTTTGATGAAATAGAGCTATTTGGGATAATTTGTGAAAATGAGGTTTTAAAGGACTAAATTGTGAATTAAATATGTTATTTGGGCTGGTATGGAAGCCATGTATATTCGTCCAAGCTATAGTCTTGGTGAATTTTGCATATTTGTGATTTTGTGAAAAATGGATTAAATTGTCAAAGTGTGAAAATGTAAGGGCTAAAATGAAAAGTGCGCTAAATATGTGTTCATGGATTATTTTGAGTGAAATGAATGATTGAGTGGTTGAATTTGAATTGTATTAGATCAAGAACAAAGAAAATTGGACTTAGATCAAGGGAAGTCCAAAATAGTTGAATAGTCGACTCGTTCCGTTTGAAATCCATACGAGGTAAGTCAAATTACAATTACGTGTTAAACTGATTAAATTCTGCATATACAAACTTTAATTTGTATTGGATGGCCTTGAGTGCCTGATGAATACCTTTTGAGTAAATTCTGTTAATATGTTGGTATCTGAAAAGCTCTGTATGCTTCTAAAGGAACGTTGACATTTATCTGAGATATCGTGTAAGACCGTGTCTGGGACATAGGCCTCGATTGATATTTACGTATAATACCATGTTTGAGACATTGACATCATATTTGATTTCGTGTAAGACCCTGTCTGGGATAGAGGCATCGATATTGAATTACATGTAAGACCACGTCAGGGACGTCGGCATTGTACTTGTTTGTGAGTATCGGTATCGTATATGAACTGTCTGATGAGCATGAAATTGAGAATGATTATATGAAATGTATAACCTATACAGGTACGTTTGTATTGTATTAAATTTCTGAATATAAAAGACTCTGTCTCTGTGAAATATGTATGGAATTTGGAAATGAGGCACGACATATAAGCAAACAAAGGAGCATGGTTAAGTTTATGAATTATTCTATGAAATAGTTATGAATCTTTATGGTTGAATTATACTTATAAGCTTTAGTAGTTAGACCAATTGTATTTGGCTTACTAAGCTCCTTGTAGCTTACTCTGTGTGATTTTTGTCTATTTTACAATTATCATAGCTACTAAAGGCTCGAGGATAGTCGAGGATCGTCACCACACTATCGAACTCATTTTGGCACTTTTGAAAGTGTAAATTTTAAAGTATGGCATGTATAGGTTAGAATGTCTAAATATGTAAGTTTTGAATTGGATATATGTTAGGCAATGAGAGTTGGCTAACAAATGATAAGTTTGTGCATAGTTTTGGAGTATATTTGTAATGTGCTATGTTCTAATGTGATTTGGCCATTTTGAACATAGAATTGGTTGAAAATTTTGGTATTATTGATGTATATTATTGCTTGTAGGATTGAACCCAAAAAGAGATGGCAAAATTGGCTTAAACTAAGCCTGCATTGTGCCACACGGTCAGGGGACACGGGCGTGTCATATGGCCGTGGGCTTAAGTCAGTATCTAACTAAGTACCACACGGCCATGGCACATGGCCTTGTCTGTTGGCCGTGTGAAAAAGTCAGTATAGGACCTATTTTTGGCACGGTTAGATCTCATGGGCGTGTATGGTGCCCGTGTGTATCACATGGCTTAGTTACGCGGGCGTGTGACTTTAACAGTTTTGAAAGATTTGGTTAAGTTCTGAAAATTCTGAATATGTTCGGTTTAGTCCAGACCTTTTTTAAATGTATGTTTTAGGTTTCATAGACCTTCTTAATGGATGAATTGTTGATGAATACCTAAGTATCATTGTTATATAATATTTGTGATTCTACATTGTTCTGAAATGTTCTGTCCATCTGGTGATGCTCCTTACCTATTTCGGCAACGGTTAGGGATAGGGGTGTTACATGTTAGCCTTCGGGCTTGGCATTCAGTGCCCAAACGTGTTCTTCGTTGGATTAGCTCAGTTGAGCATGTTGACGTGTTTTGGATGGATAATCGTGTATCTGTCATATTAGTTCATTGGGCTGAATCGAGATTGTTAAATGATGTAATGACTATTATTGATGTAGTGTGATAAAGTCTTAATGAATGACTTGAAAATGTGTTTATGCTTATGGATATTATATCATAACTTGGTATTAAATCAACTTGTGTAATTAGGAGGTTATATGACTTGTATGTGATGAACTCACCTTTTTATATAGTTGTAGTGACAGGGTTTAATGCTAGTTAATTTTTTGTTAATTAAACTTTGATGTTAAGGTATGTTATATCGTTTTCAACCTATGAACTTACTAAGCTCAATTGAAAGCTCACATTGTTTCGTGTAGTTATCATTTTGCGGTACCTAGAAGTCAAATCAACTTGTAGATCACACTATCTAGCCACCTTTTGGTAGACTTTGAAAACATTTTATTTTGATTATGTGGCATGTAATAGGAGTAATTTGTATATATATAAGTAATTGTAAAAAGTAGGTATGTTTTGATGCTTGCACAAATGATGTATGCTTGTTGGCTAAATGATATGGTTGCTCATGGCTTAATATAGTAATCTTGAACGTGGGATTGGGTTTCGTATGTGATGGAATGAGATAAGTAGTTGATAAGTTGCAATATGTTATGGAATAATTGGTTAGGTAAGAATTTGGTTGAAATATATGGCATAATGGTTTGGTCCTTGATTTGGATGTTATAAAGATGCTATTTCAATGGTTCTTTGGTTGTCAAATGTATAGATGAATATACCTTGGTATATGGTTGATGGTTGATGATGAAAGTGATAGTATTTATGATGGTTCATATTACATGGAATCAGTCTTATACACGGTTGAAGTACACGGTTGTGTGGTTCAGCTCCACACGGCCTGACGACATGGCCGTATGACCCTATTTTTCAAAATTTTCTCACTTTTTGTTACGTTTTTAAGTCCCTATTTGGTTCCGATTTGTTTTAAGAGTTTCCATAAGCTCGATTTAAGTTTTAATCATGTTTGTTTGAATGGTTAAGATTTGAGGCATGATTTATTAGATTTTTTAATTCAATTTACATGTTCTTGTACTATTAATTACTATAGCATCTCGTAATTTGATTCCCACGACGGAGACGGGTGAGGAGTGTTACATTTCAGAACGGAATTCAATTACTTTACATTTATTTCAGTTTAGTCCTTGTAACAACAATTCATATAACATTATTTTCCACTTTCAATAATACATGTAACATATTTCATTTCTTAATAATATTTTCATAATTCACCTACAAATTCTTATCGTATTTTTCACATGTCACTTTTTCATATATTCCAATTTAGTATTTTTCTTTCTCATAATTTATCAAATACATTCACAACATTGCCATAGCATTTTACCCAATAATCCTATAGATATATCACTTCATACATTCGTTTATTTATAATAATTGTAATTTTATCAACTTTTGTATCTTTTACACTATATTCCATTTACTTACTTTTAATTTCTTCTTCTTTTATTTACTTTTCCTTTATTTTCTCTATTACATATTACTTGGTAAATAGAATCAATTCATCATTTCCTTACACTCATTAGCATATCTTATTCTTCATTTATATAACAGGTAAGCTTATAATTAAACATGATATTAAGACTTATATTCATCTAATTTAACTTAACAATTTACCACATATTTAAAATAAATGAAACTCTAGTTGTACTTACAACCAAAGCTTTGAAATCTAACTATTTTCTTCATCTTCTTCCTTTGGCTCCTCATTTACTTTAATTCTCCACTTGTTTCTAACTTTCCTTCACTTTTTCTTCATTTTTCATATCAAAACATACAATATTTACACATTAAAATCATAATAAAATATCATAATCTATGTTTTTCAATTAAAACTAACATGAATTTCAAGAAAGTTTTACCATTTTTACCTCAATCACTTGTATTCACTCTTAACCCTTACTTTCTCTCTTATTCAAGACAAGCATTATAGCAGGCCAATTTCGGCGAAATCAGAACAGTGGTTTTGGGACTACAAATCCGAACCGAAAATAAAAGTTATTTTAATTTTATTATATGGTCTGTATTATGTTAGAAATGTCATGTGAAAATTCTAGTAAGAAAATTTTACCGATTATTTGCTTAATTACAGAAAAGACCAAATCGCATAAAATGCAAAAGTTGAATTCTAGTAGCTAGAAGGATTAAATAGCTATGGAATTCAAAACTTGAGGTCCTTATATGGTAATTAGACCATTAATGAAAATTTAGTAGATATTTTTAGATGATTCATCCATGGAAAATTAGAAAAAAGCTAATGACTAAATTGGAATTCAAAATTATTAAAGATGATAAATTAATTAAATAGAAATAAAAATAATTTTTTATCATCTTCTTCCCCAAAATATTCCATGGAAACCCTAAGAGAGAGAGAAGAAACTTTTTTGGCCAAATAGGGTAAGTTTTCTTGTCCCGTTTTTAGTAATTTTGATATTTTTGAAACTAAAATAGCTTAATCTATCTATTTGGGGGATCAATTTAAAGAGTTATAAAAGTATGAAAATTATGTCATGGATGAATATGTTGAAAATTTGAAATTTATAGTAGAAAATGAAAGGTTGTTGATAGATAAACAACTTTTTACAAAGTAATTTTTGATGAAAACATGATTTAGGGACTAAAATGTAAATTTTTGAAAACTGAAGAAAAATTCTGAATTTTATAGAATATATGTGATGTAATTTTTATGGTGAAATTTGGGTTAGGCTTGGAATAGGGAGTAAATTGCACAAATTTCATTTTCTGAGCTTAGGGACGAAATTGGAATTTATGAAAAAGTTAGGGCAAAAATGGTAATTTTGCTTAGGATAAAAATTGAGTCCCCTTGAATATGAAATATGATAAATTGATGTTAAATTTACTCGTATAGATCCGGATAGACCAAATTTGGAGCTAGAACGAGGAAAAGAGAAAGATGTTAGATTAGTAGATTTTACGTACTCAAACATTTGTCGAGGTAAGTTCATGTAACTAAATCGTGTATGTTTATATGCTTGAATTAAATGTTGCATTGTGAATTGTATAAATATCATATATATGTGTGACATTGAAAATGTATCTGACAAAGCTCGATCCACGATAATGCCTGATAAAGGATAAACGATGAAAAAATTACTTTTATGCTTGGAATGAATATGGAATGTGATTATTTGAATTATATGGATGTGATAGATGTATGAAATAATCACATGCTAGGAAATGCTTGAAAATGTTAAATCCCATGTGAATAAATGAAAATCGAGAGATATGTGATTTCTCGAAATGAATGAGGTCCTACATTTGTTGTTAACGGGATTTAGCTTGGATAAGTAATCCTATTGACCGCATTTATGAAAGGATTTAGCCCAGATGGGTAATCTTGATATAAGTCCTCTCGAGCATATGTTATTGATTGAATTTAGCCTGGACGGGTAGTCCAGATCAAGCTCTTTAGAGCAAATGTAATAAAAAGAATTTAGCCTGGACTGGTAATCCTGACTAAGCTCTATTGAATATATATTGTTGATAAACCGTAATTCTCGAGCATATATTTTTACCCCATGTTTAACACATTTTATGGATGATTTCCCATTAGAATAGGTGAATTCGATGCTCCTAATGCTTTAATTTCATGTTTTATACCTAAGAGAGCATAGGAAAGCGAAAGGAACGAGAAACGGGCCAAAAATGGAGAAAATGAGCCAAAGTACGAAATCAACACGGCCTGGACCTCCTCACATGGGCGGACCACATGGCCGTGTCAATTTGGCAGGCTCGAGCACGGCCTAAAGTAATCACACACATGCCAAAGTTGAGTCCAATTTGGAAAAGGCTAATTTTGAGGGCTCTTAGGCATTCCAAAGCCTATAAATACACCCTAGAGGAGGAAGAAAAGGGACACAAAGAATAGGGGACAAGGAATTACCCCAAGAAAACCGATTGATCCATCTCAAAAGTCGGATTCATCATCAAGACTGAAGATCTCTCCTAAATTTCCCTTCAGGAGTTTTGGGTTTTCTTTATGTTTTGTATTCTTTATTATTCTGAGATGTTTTCTTATTTAGTTATGAACTAAATCCCCTAATTACCTAAGGGGAATGAAACCTAAGACGAATCTTGTTATTATTTTCTGAATCATATGATAAATATGTAACTTGTTCTTAACTATGTGTTCTTAATTCTTGTTTTGATATCCCAGGATACTGATTCAAGATAAGCTCTTATTCAGAGGAGGAATAAACCCTGTCTAAGAGTACATTTGTCATAATTAAGTGGAGTTCATTGCACGTTTAGACATAGGGTGTCAAGATTTTGCTGGATTAGGGTGAAACCTAATAAGAGGATCCATAGATCGAGTTAATGCAACCTTAGAGTGTTAATTAAAGAAAAGTCTCAGTTATTCAATCTAGAGATTAGACGTTATTAGTCTTGAATAGGGATAATAACATAACTTAGGGATTTCTATGGAACAAGTTAAATGAATAAATCGTCCGATTCGGAGCCAGAATAACAAGTACAGTCTAGGTGGATTTTTCCTTAGGTATTGCCTTCATTCAATCGATTTTCCCAAAAGCAATTTCCCAATTCTATTCTTTGTGAGTCCTTAGTTTAGATAATTAGTTAGTTAAAACAAAAACCTTTTTATTCTTAGGCAAGATAATAAAAAGACGATCATTACTAGTACTTTTAGTTCCTTTGGGTTCAATAATTCGGTCTTGCTAAAACTATACTACTGTTTGATAGGTACACTTGCCTGCATCGCGATAATAGTTAGTTCAAGAACGAGTAATTATAAATATTTAAAACCTATCATGAAATCACGCGATCAATTGTAGACAGGATTTAGCTTGGATTGGTAATCGTGTTGTCTATATATTTGTGGCTCGAGAGTGTACTTTCTGAAATAGTACCTTTTGGGTACCATTGAATATGAATTGACGGATCCTGATTTGTACACCTCGAGTGTACTACCTGTGTACCCATCGATATTTCAGATAAATTGAATGAGTAAAAATCTTGACATGAGAATATATGAATAAGAAATGAGTTATTACACGTATCTCTCTGAAATACATGAAAATGGCGATACATGATAATCAATTTATGAAAATATGAGATGATGATATTTGTACATGGAATTTATTTGATGAATATATGTTCATCCTTGATTAGAGACTTGTACACCTTGAGTGTTCTACTACTCGTGTGACCTTGATATTTCGAATGATATGAGTAAAGTTCTAACATAAAATAATCTGAACTCGAGATGAACTATTATGAAATTATACTTGTAATATAAAGAGATGATTTATATATAACATCCTGAATTAGGGTCTAGTTGGAATAGTAGTTTTGAGACCACAAATCTGAAATATAAATAATTATTTTATTATTATTTGATGGTCCATGATATGATTGCATGTTAGTGTGAAATTTTCATGAAGGAGTTCTATACCTAAAGTGTCCAATTTGAAGTTAAAGACTAAATTAAATAAGTTGCAAAATATGTGTTCTAGAAGCTTCAAGTATGAAATTGCATTGGATTATAAATTAGAAGGTCTTAAATAGCAATTTGACCAATTTCTATAATTTTGGACAAAAATGGGCATGAATAGAAGAAATTGGAAAGAAAGGCCATAAGGGCATTTTTGTCTTTTGGTAAATAATAGAATAAAAAGAGAAAAATCAAGTCAAAATTGTGTCCATCTTCCTCCTTGTGTGCCGAAATTTGCAAGGGTTCTATAGCTAGGGTTTTCAACTTTTCAAACTTGATTGTAAGTGCTCCCAAGTCTAGTTTTTGATGTTCTTTGCATTTTTGAAGTCCTTAAAGCATGATCTATCCATCTCTTGCCATATTTTGAGCTAGGGTTCATGTATGAAATTTGACCCATGTGTGACATGTTTTGTAACACCCCGTACCCGAGACCATTGCCGGAGTCGGACACGAGGGGTTCACAGACTAAATTCGCTTACTATCGCAGTCCATTTTAAAAATTTTCAGGCAGTTGGCTAACTGCGTCACTGTCACCTTAAAAATCATATCTTGAGTTTCACAACTCAAAAATCAGTTTCGTAATTTTTCCATGAAACTAGACTTATATGCCCATCTACAAATTTTTTTCTAGAATTTTTGGTCAGGCCAATTAGTACAGTTTATTAGTCAAAGTCTCCCATGTTACAGGGATCGACTACACTGACCTTTGCGCATTACGACTTGGATATCTCCCTGCACAGAGCTTCAATACTGATGCCGTTTGTTTCTATAGAAACTAGACTCATAGAGGAATCTATACATATATGGAATGACTCCTAATTATCTCTGGTTAATATATAATGAATTTCCAAAGTCGGAACAGGGAATCCAGAAACCATTCTGCCCTGTCTCACGAGAACCTGAATATCTCTTAGCATACTGTCCATATGATGGTTTCGTTACTTTCCTATGAAAATAGATTCATCAAGGTTCGTTTACATAATTTATTCACTATTTAATTCCATTCGTACTATTTTTAGTGATTTTCCAAATCTACATCACTGCTGCTGTCAGCATCTGCCTTTAAGGTAGACTTTACCTATTTCATAGTTTCCATGATTCAACTAGCCCTTTTAGCATAAATAGCACAAATTATGATAGTGATTAACCATTCCCATGGCCAATCCTTGTTAAGCATATCCACACCTCTCAATAACCATATCCATACCAAATGATTATAACATTATGCTCAAACATATATAAGCCATTTTCGCATGGCTATCCAAATTATACAAATCCAAAGGGTCCATGACCCACAACAAAAAGGGTAGTCCTACACATGCCATTTCGAAGTTCAACCAAAATTGTACCAAAAGGGGGCTTTGATAGTGTGGGCGACTTCGACTTCAAAATCCCGAGTCCGATAGCTGACGAACCAAAATCTATAAAACAGAGATTCAAAGAACGGAGTAAGCATTTAATGCTTAGTAAGTTTTAAGCAGTGTCAACAGATAACAATCAAATTATAACATAGTTGTTCGTATTTTTTATTTCACTCTTCCTTCGGGCATACCATCCCTTTACCGAATATGCACATCTCATCATATACAATACGCAGATACCCTTTCACATAAAAGTGAGCTCATGTGACATAGATATATCGTATGATTTCACATAACCTCTCACACTGATCCGATGTCACATAATCATAGGAATAGTCTCATAGATTGCTCTCGTATGCATCACATAACTACCTTATGATTTAGTGCAAATCAAGCTCACATATAAACTTGGAGTACATACCTGTTTAACCTTTCGCATTGAATATATTTATAAGCAATTCTTATTACGAAGTCTTACCCGGACATAATCTCCACACGAAGTTATCGGGTCTTACCCGAACAAAATCCCCACACGTAGTCATCGGGTCTTTAGAGCTCGGATATAGTACGAGCACGAAGCTTACGGACATTAATCAGTGATAATATTCTCGCATAAAGCCTGCGGGGTTTTAACCCGGATATAGTACTGACACAAATGCCCTTCGGGACTTATCACATTCATACACTTTCACATCCATCACGTTGGCCACTCGGCCCTGTCACATATATACACTTTCACATTCATCACATCGGCCATTAGGCCTTATCACATATATACACTTTCACATTCATCACATCGGCCATTAGGCCTTATCACATATATACACTTTCACATTCATCACATCGGCCATTAGGCCTTATCACATATATACACTTTCACATTCATCACATCGGCTATTAGGCCTTATCACATATATACACTTTCACTTTTGTCACATCGGCCATTAGGCCTTATCACATATATACACTTTCACATTCATCACATCGGCCATTAGGCCTTATCTCATATATGCATGTTCACATCCATCACATAGAATCCTAAATCAAAATATAGATTTTCATGTATTCACATCACAATTATCCAAATATACTTCACATACCACATATACTTTCACGTATACACACTGTCTTGGCTGAATCTACATCTATCATTTTCCAATATCACAATTTAGAATTCACGTATGGGTTTAATCAATAGCTTATGAGCAACTAAAACAAGTTTATCAAGGTTTACAACACAATCTCAAATTCAGCACAAGCTGTTTTTCCTGAGAAATAGTCACTAATTATTTATAACTGGAGCTACAAAACTCCAAATCACTTTCCGTTAATTTTTCCTGAATATAGACTCATATATCTTCCATCCATAAAATTTCCAGAATTTTAGGTTAGGCCAATCAATACCAGATTTTTCTTAAAGTTTCCCCTGTTTCACTGTTTGACTAATCTGACCACTCTTCACTACGAATCAAATTTCTCATTTTACAGAATTCAAAATGTGTTTTATTTGATTTAATTTGAAACTAGACTCATTAAGGAGTCTAAGCATATAAATTTTATCTTATAACCATTTTTTTACAATTTATAATGATTTTCTAAATACAGAACAGAGGATTACAGTGTCATTCTGCACTGTCTCGCACAACTTTAAGTATCTCATTATCGGAAATTCCTTTGCTTACACGGTTTCTTTTATAAGAAACTAGACTCATTAAGCTTTAATTTCATGTCTCATTCAGCCTCTAATTCAAATCCATAAATTTATGGTGATTTTCTAAAGTCACGTTACTGCTGCTGTCCTAAGCAGACTATTTCAAATTACCCTTAAATTCCCAAGCTCAAACACTTAAGAACTTACCATTTGAACTTAGAACATATCATGGCCACATCATATCTTATTAAATCAACTCATCATGTCCTATTATAATTGAATTTACTCAACGTTTAATCACTTAAAACTTACCTCGGATGTTGTCGAACGATTTCGGCGGCTATTCGACCACTTTTTCCTTCCCTTTATCGGATTTAGTTCCCCTTTGCTCTTGAGCTTAGTCTATCAAACCACCATAGCCGATTTCCTCAAAGCTCTTTTTCCTTCTTTTTCTTTCTCCTATTCGGCCAAGAACAACATGAGAGCCTTTCTCTTCTTTTTTTTTTGTCATGCATGAGAATGATGAACACATTATTTTCTCTTTGTTTTCTTCCTTCAATTTCTTATTAGTTTATTGCCCATGCTTCTTATTTTATTCTTCCATTAACACAACATGTTTCATGACATTTTTTGCCCATGCTTCTTATTTTATTTTTCCATTAACACAACATGTTTTGCCCATCATCCCTTGTCATGGCCGGCCACTAGTACTTAAATGGGGGGGGGGGAAATTGACATGCAAGTCCACCCTTTGATTACATGCACTATTAGGCCACTTGCATTTGCCTAGCACATTTCTAAATTTTCTCACATAAGTCCTATCAACTAAATTCACATGCAATTAACTAAATCGAAGCTTAAAACTTTCACACATTTATATTCACATATTTTAGGCAATAATTATAACATTCAAATAATTTGGTGACTCGGTCTAGCGGTCCCGAGACCGCTTTCCGACTAGGGTCACTTTAGGGGTGTCACAACTCTTCCCCCTTTAGGGATTTTCGTCCCCAAAAATTTCTACCGATGCATAGTTTAGGATAATGTCCTCTTATTGAATTATATTCATATAAACATTAGCTCATCGATAGCAATTGTAATTCATTATTGATTTCATAAGCAATAACCACTTAATTTAATTCACAAATGCATTTCAAACACATATTAAGCACATATTAACATGTATAATTCACATCATCAACCCACATATTTGTAACCCACATTTTCATTCATGTATAAGTTGTAACCTAACCGAAAGTACACATATTGTGACAGCCCAAAGTTGACCCTAGTCGGGAAGTGGTTTCGGGACCGCTAAACCGAGTCACCGAAATGTTTGAATGTGATACTTATTGTCTAGAATATGTAATTATGAATGTGTGAAAATTTCAAGCTTCAATTTGGTTGATTTCATGTGAATTTAGTCAATAGGACTTATGTGAGAAAATTCTAAAATGTGATAGGTCAATGTGTGAGGACCTATTAGTGCATGTGGACAAAGGGGGACTTGCATGTCAAATTCCCCCCCCCTAATGAGTAGTGGCCGGCCATGACAAGGAATGATGGGCAAAACATGTCATGAAACATGTTTGTTAATGGAAGAATAAAATAAGGAGTATGGGTAATAAAGAAATGGAAAACAAAAGAAAAAAAAAATGTGTGTGTAGTGTTTGTCCCCCCCCCATTGCCGTGAGCTAAAGAAGAGAAAGGGGGAATTTTGTTCATCCTTTTTCTCATCTTCATGCTTGCCAAACTAGAAATAAAAACAAAGAAAAATTTTCTCATCCTTGGTTCATCCTTGGCCAAAAATTTTAAGGAGGAAAGAAGAAGAAAGGTGAAGAGATTCGGCCATGCATGTAGCTAGGCTAAGGTATGTTTGATGATGTTCCATGAGAGCATGCATGTTTTAGTTGTTAGCTTGAGTTCTACCTAACCCATGGTCTAAATCTTGCTATGTGATGGAAATGGCACTTGACCATGGATGCATCATTCTTGGTTGATGTTTGATGTTGTGGTGATGAGGTATGAGGATGAGTTAAGATTCGGCCTAGGTGGAGGTTGTGTTAATGCCATTGCATGCAAAATATGAAGCTTGTTAATGATGCATGTGATGATGGCTTGATGATTCTTGAACCTCCTTTTTAGCATTTTGTGTGAGCACATATGTGCATTGGTTGCTAAATGGAGAAGAATCGGCTAGCAAGATGTGTGCTAAGGCCGAATGTAACTTTGCATGTTAATGAGCAATGCATGTGTTAAATTGATGAAAAGGGGAGGATGCTTTACTAGTGTGTATATGTGTGTATTAAGTGTTGAAATCGACCCCAAAATGGACATGCATATTCGGCCAAGGGGAAAGAAATTAGCTAATATGTTGTGTTGATGCATGATTTTTGCATGTATGAGACTTTAATGTCTAATGTATAATATGGCTAAGTGCCTTGTGTTCATCTTTTGATGCCTAAATGATGAAATCAAATTATTTGTTTGATTAAGCTCAAGCAAAGGGAAAAAAACGATAAAGGAAGGAAAAATGTTGAATAGTAGCGGAATCGTTCGACACACCGAGGTAATTCTTGAGTAAGAGAGCTTAA